>NW_027516363.1:0-60483 GCF_048772815.1 Callospermophilus lateralis
GTTTGTTTCCTCTTCAAGTAGCCCTAGGCACAGACTGTGGAAAAGCACTTTCATGAGAGGGGTTGCCAAGCTTCTAAGAAATAACGAGTTTCCGAAATACCAGCAAATATTTTTTCACCCAATCTTGATGATACTTGGTGGGAATGATCAGTACACAGATCCCACTTGGTACACCAAATTTTGTTCTTCTAGGTTGAAGCGTTCGTCTACAGTAGCAGTTTTTGTATTTAGGTTTCACTCTGTTCTCTCATATATAGATAGATGAATTTGGAACTCTAAATCCAACATGGTTTGTAGTAGCTCTTTGAAACTTGACAAAATAAAGAGTTCTGAGTTTTGTTTCTATGGTTTGTTTCCTCTTCAAGTAGCCCTAGGCACAGCCTGTGGAAAACCACTTTCATTGAGTGGGGTTGCCAAGCTTCTAAGAAATAACGACTTTCCGAAATATCAGCAAATATTTTTTCACCCTATCTTGATGATACTTGGTGGTAATGATCAGTACACAGATCCCACTTGGCTCACCAAATTTTATTCTTCTAGGTTGAAGCGTTCGTCTACAGTAGCCGTTTTTATATTTAGGTTTCACTCTGTTCTCTCATATATAGATAGATGAATTTGGAACTCTAAATCCAACATGGTTTGTAGTAGCTCTTTGAAACTTGACAAAATAAAGGAGTTCTGAGTTTTGTCTCTATGGTTGTTTCCTCTTCAAGTAGCCCTAGGCGCAGACTGTGGAAAAGCACTTTCATTGAGAGGGGTTGCCAAGCTTCTAAGAAATAACGGGATTCCGAAGTACCAGCAAATATTTTTTCACCCAATCTTGATGATACTTGTTGCTAATGATCAGTACACAAATCCCACTTGGCTCACCAAATTTTGTTCTTCTAGCTTGAAGCGTTCGTCTACAGTAGCAGTTTTTATATTTAGGTTTCCCACTGTTCTCTCATATATAGATAGATGAATTTGGAACTCTAAATCCAACATGGTTTGTAGTAGCTCTTTGAAACTTGACAAAATAAAGGAGTACTGAGATTTGTCTCTATGGTTTGTTTCCTCTTCAAGTAGCCCTAGGCACAGACTGTGGAAAACCACTTTCATTGAGAGGGGTTGCCAAGCTTCTAAGAAATAACGAGTTTCCGAAATACCAGCAAATATTTTTTCACCCAATCTTTATGATACTTGGTGGTAATGATCAGTACAGAGATCCCACTTGGCTCACCAAATTTTGTTCTTCTAGGTTGAAGCGTTCGTCTACAGTAGCCGTTTTTATATTTAGGTTTCACTCTGTTCTCTCATATATAGATAGATGAATTTGGAACTCTAAATCCAACATGGTTTGTAGTAGCTCTTTGAAACTTGACAAAATAAAGGAGTTCTGAGTTTTGTCTCTATGGTTGTTTCCTCTTCAAGTAGCCCTGGGCGCAGACTGTGGAAAAGCACTTTCATTGAGAGGGGTTGCCAAGCTTCTAAGAAATAACGAGTTTCCGAAGTACCAGCAAATATTTTTTCACCCAATCTTGATGATACTTGTTGCTAATGATCAGTACACAAATCCCACTTGGCTCACCAAATTTTGTTCTTCTAGGTTGAAGCGTTCGTCTACAGTAGCAGTTTTTGTATTTAGGATTCCCTCTGTTCTCTCCTGTGTAGATAGATGAATTTGGAACTCTAAATCCAACATGGTTTGTAGTAGCTCTTTGAAACTTGACAAAATAAAGGAGTTCTCAGTTTTGTCTCTATGGATTGTTTCCTCTTCAATTAGCACTAGGCACACACTGTGGAAAAGCACTTTCATTGAGAGAGTTTGCCAGGCTTCTAAGAAATTACAAGTTTCCGAAATACCAGCAAATATTTTTTCACCCAATCATGATGATACTTGGTGGTAATGATCAGTACACAGATCCCACTTTGCTCACCATATTTTGTTCTTCTAGGTTGAAGCGTTCGTCTACAGTAGCAGTTTTTATATTTAGGTTTCTCTCTGTTCTCTCCTATATAGATAGATGAATTTGGAACTCTAACTCCAACATGGATTGTAGTAGCTCTTTGAAACTTGACAAAATAAAGGAGTTCTCAGTTTTGTCTCTATGGTTTGTTTCCTCTTCAAGTAGCCCTAGGCACAGACTGTGGAAAAGCACTTTCATGAGAGGGGTTGCCAAGCTTCTAAGAAATAACGAGTTTCCGAAATACCAGCAAATATTTTTTTCACCCAATCTTGATGATACTTGGTGGGAATGATCAGTACACAGATCCCACTTGGTACACCAAATTTTGTTCTTCTAGGTTGAAGCGTTCATCTACAGTAGCAGTTTTTGTATTTAGGTTTCACTCTGTTCTCTCATATATAGATAGATGAATTTGGAACTCTAAATCCAACATGGTTTGTAGTAGCTCTTTGAAACTTGACAATATAAAGGAGTTCTGAGATTTGACTCTATGGTTTGTTTCCTCTTCAAGTAGCCCTAGGCACAGACTGTGGAAAACCACTTTCATTGAGAGGGGTTGCCAAGCTTCTAAGAAATAACGAGTTTCCGAAATACCAGCAAATATTTTTTCACCCAATCTTGATGATACTTGGTGGTAATGATCAGTACACAGATCCCACTTGGCTCACCAAATTTTGTTCTTCTAGGTTGAAGCGTTCGTCTACAGTAGCCGTTTTTATATTTAGGTTTCACTCTGTTCTCTCATATATAGATAGATGAATTTGGAACTCTAAATCCAACATGGTTTGTAGTAGCTCTTTGAAACTTGACAAAATAAAGGAGTTCTGAGTTTTGTCTCTATGGTTGTTTCCTCTTCAAGTAGCCCTAGGCGCAGACTGTGGAAAAGCACTTTCATTGAAAGGGGTTGCCAAGCTTCTAAGAAATAACGAGTTTCTGAAGTACCAGCAAATATTTTTTCACCCAATCTTGATGATACTTGTTGCTAATGATCAGTACACAAATACCACTTGGCTCACCAAATTTTGTTCTTCTAGCTTGAAGCGTTCGTCTACAGTAGCAGTTTTTATATTTAGGATTCCCTCTGTTCTCTCCTGTATAGATAGATGAATTGGGAACTCTAAATCCAACATGGTTTGTAGTAGCTCTTTGAAACTTGACAAAATAAAGGAGTTCTCAGTTTTATCTCTATGGATTGTTTCCTCTTCAATTAGCACTAGGCACACACTTTGGAAAAGCACTTTCATTGAGATGGCTTGCCAAGCTTCTAAGAAATAACGAGTTTCTGAAATACCAGCAAATATTTTTTCACCCAATCTTGATGATTCTTGTTGCTAATGAACAGTACAAAAATCCCACTTGGCTCACCAAATTTTGTTCTTCTAGGTTGAAGCGTTCATCTACAGTAGCCGTTTTTATATTTAGGTTTCACTCTGTTCTCTCATATATAGATAGATGAATTTGGAACTCTAAATCCAACATGGTTTGTAGTAGCTCTTTGAATCTTGACAAAATAAAGGAGTTCTGAGATTTGTCTCTATGGTTTGTTTCCTCTTCAAGTAGCCCTAGGCACAGACTGTGGAAAACCACTTTCATTGAGAGGTGTTGCCAAGCTTCTAAGAAATAATGAGTTTCCGAAATACCAGCAAATATTTTTTCACCCAATCTTGATGATACTTGGTGGTAATGATCAGTAATCAAATACCAATTGGCTCACCAAATTTTGTTCTTCTAGGTTGAAGCCTTCGTCTACAGTAGCAGTTTTTATACTTAGGTTTCTCTCTGTTCTCTCCTATATAGATAGATGAATTTGGAACTATAAATCCAACATGGATTGTAGTAGCTCTTTGAAACTTGACAAAATAAAGGAGTTCTGAGTTTTTTTCTTTATGGTTTGTTTCCTCTTCAAGTAGCCCTAGGCGCAGACTCTGGAAAAGCACTTTCATTGAGAGGGGTTGCCAAGCTTCTAGGAAATAACGAGTTTCCAAAATACCAGCAAATATTTTTTCACCCAATCTTGATGATACTGATTGCTAATGATCAGTACACAAATCCCACTTGGCTAACCAAATTGTGTTCTTGTAGGTTGAAGCGTTCATCTACAGTAGCAGTTTTTATATTTAGGTTTCACTCTGTTCTCTCATATATAGATAGATGAAGTTGGAACTCTAAATCCAACATGGTTTGTAGTAGCTCTTTGAAACTTGACAAAATAAAGGAGTCCTGAGTTTTGTCTCTATGGTTTGTTTCCTCTTCAAGAGGCCTAGGCACAGACTGTGGAAAAGCACTTTAATTGAAGGGGTTGCCAAGCTTCTAAGAAATAACGAGTTTCTGAAATACCAGCAAATATTTTTTCACCCAATCTTGATGATACTTGGTCGTAATGATCAGTACACAGATCCCACTTGGCTCACCAAATTTTGTTCTTCTAGGTTGAAGCGTTCGTCTACAGTAGCAGTTTTTATATTTAAGTTTCCCTCTGTTCTCTCATATATAGATAGATGAATTTGGAACTCTAAATCCAACATGGTTTGTAGTACTCTTTGAAACTCGACAAAATAAAGGAGTTCTGAGTTTTGTCTGTATGGTTTGTTTCCTCTTCAAGAGGCCTAGGCAAAGACTGTGGAAAAGAACTTTAATTGAGAAGGGTCGCCAAGCTCTAAGAAATAACGAGTTTCCGAAATACCAGCAAATATTTTTTCACCCAATCTTGATGATACATGTTGCTAATGATCAGTACACAGATCCACTTGGCTCACCAAATTTTGTTCTTCTAGGTTGAAGCGTTCGTCTACAGTAGCAGTTTTTATATTTAGGTTTCATTCTGTTCTCTCATATATAGATAGATGAATTTGGAACTCTAAATCCAACATGGTTTGTAGTAGCTCTTTGAAACTTGACAAAATAAAGCAGTTCTGAGATTTGTCTCTATGGCTTGTTTCCTCTTCAAGTAGCCCTAGGCACAGACTGTGGAAAACCACTTTCATTGAGCGGCGTTGCCAAGCTTCTAAGAAATAACGATTTTCCGAAATACCAGCAAATATTTTTCACCCAATCTTGATGATACTTGGTGGTAATGATCAGTACACAGATCCCACTTGGCTCACCAAATTTTGTTCTTCTAGGTTGAAGCGTTTGTCTACAGTAGTCGTTTTATAGTTAGGTTTCACTCTGTTCTCTCATATATAGATAGATGAATTTGGAACTCTAAATCCAACATGGTTTGTAGTAGCTCTTTGAAACTTGACAAAATAAAGGAGTTCTGAGTTTTGTCTTTATGGTTTGTTTCCTCTTCAAGTAGCCCTAGGCGCAGACTCTGGAAAAGCACTTTCATTGAGAGGGGTTGCCAAGCTTCTAGGAAATAACGAGTTTCCGAAGTACCAGCAAATATTTTGTCACCCAATCTTGATGATACTGGTTGCTAATGATCAGTACACAAATCCCACTTGGCTCACCAAATTGTGTTCTTCTAGGTTGAAGCGTTCGCCTACAGTAGCAGTTTTTATATTTAGGTTTCCCTCTGTTCTCTCCTATATAGATATATGAATTTGGAACTCTAAATCCAAAATGGTTTGTAGTAGCTCTTTGAAACTTGACAAAATAAAGGAGTTCTCAGTTTTGACTCTATGGTTTGTTTCCTCTTCAAGGAGCCCTAGGCACAGACTGTGGAAAAGCACTTTCATTGAGAGAGTTTGCCAGGCTTCTAAGAAATTACAAGTTTCCGAAATACCAGCAAATATTTTTTCACCCAATCATGATGATACTTGGTGGTAATGATCAGTACACAGATCCCACTTTGCTCACCATATTTTGTTCTTCTAGGTTGAAGCGTTCGTCTACAGTAGCAGTTTTTATATTTAGGTTTCTCTCTGTTCTCTCCTATAAAGATAGATGAATTTGGAACTCTAACTCCAACATGGATTGTAGTAGCTCTTTGAAACTTGACAAAATAAAGGAGTTCTCAGTTTTGTCTCTATGGTTTGTTTCCTCTTCAAGTAGCCCTAGGCACAGACTGTGGAAAAGCACTTTCATGAGAGGGGTTGCCAAGCTTCTGAGAAATAACGAGTTTCCGAAATACCAGCAAATATTTTTTCACCCAATCTTGATGATACTTGGTGGGAATGATCAGTACACAGATCCCACTTGGTACACCAAATTTTGTTCTTCTAGGTTGAAGCGTTCGTCTACAGTAGCAGTTTTTGTATTTAGGTTTCACTCTGTTCTCTCATATATAGATAGATGAATTTGGAACTCTAAATCCAACATGGTTTGTAGTAGCTTTTTGAAACTTGACAAAATAAAGAGTTCTGAGTTTTGTTTCTATGGTTTGTTTCCTCTTCAAGTAGCCCTAGGCACAGCCTGTGGAAAACCATTTTCATTGAGTGGGGTTGCCAAGCTTCTAAGAAATAACGAGTTTCCGAAATATCAGCAAATATTTTTTCACCCTATCTTGATGATACTTGGGGGTAATGATCAGTACACAGATCCCACTTGGCCCCCAAAATTTTATTCTTCTAGGTTGAAGCGTTCGTCTACAGTAGCCGTTTTTATATTTAGGTTTCACTCTGTTCTCTCATATATAGATAGATGAATTTGGAACTCTAAATCCAACATGGTTTGTAGTAGCTCTTTGAAACTTGAAAAAATAAAGGAGTTCTGAGTTTTGTCTCTATGGTTGTTTCCTCTTCAAGTAGCCCTAGGCGCAGACTGTGGAAAAGCACTTTAATTGAGAGGGGTTGCCAGGCTTCTAAGAAATAACGGGATTCCGAAGTACCAGCAAATATTTTTTCACCCAATCTTGATGATACTTGTTGCTAATGATCAGTACACAAATCCCACTTGGCTCACCAAATTTTGTTCTTCTAGCTTGAAGCATTCGTCTACAGTAGCAGTTTTTATATTTAGGTTTCCCACTGTTCTCTCATATATAGATAGATGAATTTGGAACTCTAAATCCAACATGGTTTGTAGTAGCTCTTTGAAACTTGACAAAATAAAGGAGTACTGAGATTTGTCTCTATGGTTTGTTTCCTCTTCAAGTAGCCCTAGGCACAGACTGTGGAAAACCACTTTCATTGAGAGGGGTTGCCAAGCTTCTAAGAAATAACGAGTTTCCGAAATACCAGCAAATATTTTTTCACCCAATCTTTATGATACTTGGTGGTAATGATCAGTACAGAGATCCCACTTGGCTCACCAAATTTTGTTCTTCTAGGTTGAAAGCGTTCGTCTACTGTAGCAGTTTTTATATTTAGGTTTCACTCTGTTCTCTCATATATAGATAGATGAATTTGGAACTCTAAATCCAACATGGTTTGTAGTAGCTCTTTGAAAACTTGACAAAATAAAGGAGTTCTGAGTTTTGTCTCTATGGTTGTTTCCTCTTCAAGTAGCCCTGGGCGCAGACTGTGGAAAAGCACTTTCATTGAGAGGGGTTGCCAAGCTTCTAAGAAATAACGAGTTTCCGAAGTACCAGCAAATATTTTTTCACCCAATCTTGATGATACTTGTTGCTAATGATCAGTACACAAATCCCACTTGGCTCACCAAATTTTGTTCTTCTAGGTAGAAGCGTTCGTCTACAGTAGCAGTTTTTGTATTTAGGATTCCCTCTGTTCTCTCCTGTGTAGATAGATGAATTTGGAACTCTAAATCCAACATGGTTTGTAGTAGCTCTTTGAAACTTGACAAAATAAAGGAGTTCTCAGTTTTGTCTCTATGGATTGTTTCCTCTTCAATTAGCACTAGGCACACACTGTGGAAAAGCACTTTCATTGAGAGAGTTTGCCAGGCTTCTAAGAAATTACAAGTTTCCGAAATACCAGCAAATATTTTTTCACCCAATCATGATGATACTTGGTGGTAATGATCAGTACACAGATCCCACTTTGCTCACCATATTTTGTTCTTCTAGGTTGAAGCGTTCGTCTACAGTAGCAGTTTTTATATTTAGGTTTCTCTCTGTTCTCTCCTATATAGATAGATGAATTTGGAACTCTAACTCCAACATGGATTGTAGTAGCTCTTTGAAACTTGACAAAATAAAGGAGTTCTCAGTTTTGTCTCTATGGTTTGTTTCCTCTTCAAGTAGCCCTAGGCACAGACTGTGGAAAAGCACTTTCATGAGAGGGTTGCCAAGCTTCTAAGAAATAACGAGTTTCCGAAATACCAGCAAATATTTTTTTCACCCAATCTTGATGATACTTGGTGGGAATGATCAGTACACAGATCCCACTTGGTACACCAAATTTTGTTCTTCTAGGTTGAAGCGTTCATCTACAGTAGCAGTTTTTGTATTTAGGTTTCACTCTGTTCTCTCATATATAGATAGATGAATTTGGAACTCTAAATCCAACATGGTTTGTAGTAGCTCTTTGAAACTTGACAATATAAAGGAGTTCTGAGATTTGACTCTATGGTTTGTTTCCTCTTCAAGTAGCCCTAGGCACAGACTGTGGAAAACCACTTTCATTGAGAGGGGTTGCCAAGCTTCTAAGAAATAACGAGTTTCCGAAATACCAGCAAATATTTTTTCACCCAATCTTGATGATACTTGGTGGTAATGATCAGTACACAGATCCCACTTGGCTCACCAAATTTTGTTCTTCTAGGTTGAAGCGTTCGTCTACAGTAGCCGTTTTTATATTTAGGTTTCACTCTGTTCTCTCATATATAGATAGATGAATTTGGAACTCTAAATCCAACATGGTTTGTAGTAGCTCTTTGAAACTTGACAAAATAAAGGAGTTCTGAGTTTTGTCTCTATGGTTGTTTCCTCTTCAAGTAGCCCTAGGCGCAGACTGTGGAAAAGCACTTTCATTGAAAGGGGTTGCCAAGCTTCTAAGAAATAACGAGTTTCTGAAGTACCAGCAAATATTTTTTCACCCAATCTTGATGATACTTGTTGCTAATGATCAGTACACAAATACCACTTGGCTCACCAAATTTTGTTCTTCTAGCTTGAAGCGTTCGTCTACAGTAGCAGTTTTATATTTAGGATTCCCTCTGTTCTCTCCTGTATAGATAGATGAATTGGGAACTCTAAATCCAACATGGTTTGTAGTAGCTCTTTGAAACTTGACAAAATAAAGGAGTTCTCAGTTTTATCTCTATGGATTGTTTCCTCTTCAATTAGCACTAGGCACACACTTTGGAAAAGCACTTTCATTGAGATGGCTTGCCAAGCTTCTAAGAAATAACGAGTTTCTGAAATACCAGCAAATATTTTTTCACCCAATCTTGATGATTCTTGTTGCTAATGAACAGTACAAAAATCCCACTTGGCTCACCAAATTTTGTTCTTCTAGGTTGAAGCGTTCATCTACAGTAGCCGTTTTTATATTTAGGTTTCACTCTGTTCTCTCATATATAGATAGATGAATTTGGAACTCTAAATCCAACATGGTTTGTAGTAGCTCTTTGAATCTTGACAAAATAAAGGAGTTCTGAGATTTGTCTCTATGGTTTGTTTCCTCTTCAAGTAGCCCTAGGCACAGACTGTGGAAAACCACTTTCATTGAGAGGTGTTGCCAAGCTTCTAAGAAATAATGAGTTTCCGAAATACCAGCAAATATTTTTTCACCCAATCTTGATGATACTTGGTGGTAATGATCAGTAATCAAATACCAATTGGCTCACCAAATTTTGTTCTTCTAGGTTGAAGCCTTCGTCTACAGTAGCAGTTTTTATACTTAGGTTTCTCTCTGTTCTCTCCTATATAGATAGATGAATTTTGGAACTATAAATCCAACATGGATTGTAGTAGCTCTTTGAAACTTGACAAAATAAAGGAGTTCTGAGTTTTTTTCTTTATGGTTTGTTTCCTCTTCAAGTAGCCCTAGGCGCAGACTCTGGAAAAGCACTTTCATTGAGAGGGGTTGCCAAGCTTCTAGGAAATAACGAGTTTCCAAAATACCAGCAAATATTTTTTCACCCAATCTTGATGATACTGATTGCTAATGATCAGTACACAAATCCCACTTGGCTAACCAAATTGTGTTCTTGTAGGTTGAAGCGTTCATCTACAGTAGCAGTTTTTATATTTAGGTTTCACTCTGTTCTCTCATATATAGATAGATGAAGTTGGAACTCTAAATCCAACATGGTTTGTAGTAGCTCTTTGAAACTTGACAAAATAAAGGAGTCCTGAGTTTTGTCTCTATGGTTTGTTTCCTCTTCAAGAGGCCTAGGCACAGACTGTGGAAAAGCACTTTAATTGAAGGGGTTGCCAAGCTTCTAAGAAATAACGAGTTTCTGAAATACCAGCAAATATTTTTTCACCCAATCTTGATGATACTTGGTCGTAATGATCAGTACACAGATCCCACTTGGCTCACCAAATTTTGTTCTTCTAGGTTGAAGCGTTCGTCTACAGTAGCAGTTTTTATATTTAAGTTTCCCTCTGTTCTCTCATATATAGATAGATGAATTTGGAACTCTAAATCCAACATGGTTTGTAGTAGCTCTTTGAAACTCGACAAAATAAAGGAGTTCTGAGTTTTGTCTGTATGGTTTGTTTCCTCTTCAAGAGGCCTAGGCAAAGACTGTGGAAAAGAACTTTAATTGAGAAGGGTCGCCAAGCTTCTAAGAAATAACGAGTTTCCGAAATACCAGCAAATATTTTTCACCCAATCTTGATGATACATGTTGCTAATGATCAGTACACAGATCCCACTTGGCTCACCAAATTTTGTTCTGCTAGGTTGAAGCGTTCGTCTACAGTAGCAGTTTTTATATTTAGGTTTCACTCTGTTCTCTCATATATAGATAGATGAATTTGGAACTCTAAATCCAACATGGTTGTAGTAGCTCTTTGAAACTTGACAAAATGAAGGAGTTCTGAGATTTGTCTCTATGGTTTGTTTCCTCTTCAAGTAGCCCTAGGCGCAGACTCTGGAAAAGCACTTTCCATTGAGAGGGGTTGCCAAGCTTCTAAGAAATAACGAGTTTCCGAAGTACCAGCAAATATTTTTTTCACCCAATCTTTATGATACTGGTTGTTAATGATCAGTACACAAATCCCACTTGGCTCACCAAATTGTGTTCTTCTAGGTTGAAGCGTTCGCCTACAGTAGAAGTTTTTATATTTAGGTTTCCCTCTGTTCTCTCCTATATAGATATATGAATTTGGAACTATAAATCCAACATGGATTGTAGTAGCTCTTTGAAACTTGACAAAATAAAGGAGTTCTCAGTTTTGTCTCTATGGTTTGTTTCCTCTTCAAGTAGCCCTAGGCACAGACTGTGGAAAAGCACTTTCATTGAGAGGGGTTGCCAAGCTTCTAAGAAATAACGAGTTTCCGAAATACCAGCAAATATTTTTTGACCCAATCTTGATGATACTTGGTGGTAATGATCAGTACATAGATCCCACTTAGCTCACCAAATTTTGTTCTCCTAGTTTGAAAGCGTTCGTCTACAGTAGCAGTTTTTATATTTAGGTTTCTCTCTGTTCTCTCCTATATAGATAGATGAATTTGGAACTCTAAATCCAATATGGATTGTAGTAGCTCTTTGAAAACATGACAAAATAAAGGAGTTCTCAGTTTTGTCTCTATGGTTTGTTTCCTCTTCAAGTAGCCCTAGGCACAGACTGTGGAAGCACTTTCATTGAGATGGGTTGCCAAGCTTCTAAGAAATAAGGTGTTTCCAAAATACCAGCAAATATTTCTTCACCCAATCTTGATGATACTTGGTGGAAATGATCAGTACACAAATCCCACTTGGCTCACCAAATTTTGTTCTTCTAGGTTGAAGCGTTCGTCTACAGTAGCAGTTTTTATATTTAGGTTTCTCTCTGTTCTCTCCTATATAGATAGATGAATTTGGAACTTTAAATCCAACATGGATTGTAGTAGCTCTTTGAAATTTGACAAAATAAAGGAGTTTTCAGTTTTGTCTCTATGGTTTGTTTCCTCTTCAATTAGCCCTAGGCACAGCCTGTGGAAAAGCACTTTCACTGAGAGGGGTTGCCAAGCTTCTAAGAAATAACGAGTTTCCGAATTACCAGCAAATATTTTTTCACCCAATCTTGATGATACTTGGAGGGAATGATCAGTACACAGTTCCCACTTGGCTCACCAAATTTTGTTCTTCTAGGTTGAAGCGTTCGTCTACAGTAGCAGTTTTTATACTTAGGTTTCACTCTGTTCTCTCATATATAGATAGATGAATTTGGAACTCTAAATCCAACATGGATTGTAGTAGCTCTTTGAAACATGACAAAATAAAGGAGTTTTCAGTTTTGTCTCTATGGTTTGTTTCCTCTTCAAGTAGCCCTAGGCACAGACTGTGGAAAAGCACTTTCATTGAGAGGGGTTGCCAAGCTTCTAAGAAATAACGTGTATCCAATATACCAGCAAATATTTTTTCACCCAATCTTGATGATACTTGGTGGTAATGATCAGTACACAAATCCCACTTGGCTCACCAAATTTTGTTCTTTTAGATTGAAGCGTTCGTCTACAGTAGCAGTTTTTATATTTAGGTTTCTCTCTGTTCTCTCCTATATAGATAGATGAATTTGGAACTTTAAATCCAACATGGATTGTAGTAGCTCTTTGAAACTTGACAAAATAAAGGAGTTCTCAGTTTTGTCTCTATGGTTTGTTTTCCTCTTCAAGTAGCCCTAGGCACAGACTGTGGAAAAGCACTTTCATTGAGAGGGGTTGCCAAGCTTCTAAGAAATAACGAGTTTCCGAAATACCAGCAAATATTTTTTCACCAAATCTTGATGATACTTGGTGGGAACGATCAGTACACAGATCCCACTTGGCTCACCATATTTTGTTCTTCTAGGTTGAAGCGTTCGTCTACAGTAGCAGTTTTTATATTTAGGTTTCACTCTGTTCTCTCATATATAGATAGATGAATTTGGAACTCTAAATCCAACATGGTTGGTAGTCTCTCTTTAAACTTGAAAAATAAAGAGTTCTGAGTTTTGTTTCTATGCTTTGTTTCCTCTTCAAGTAGCCCTAGGCACAGACTGTGGAAAAACACTTTCATTGAGAGGGGTTGCCAAGCTTCTAAGAAATAACGTGTATCCAATATACCAGCAAATATTTTTTCACCCAATCTTGATGATACTGGTTGCTAATGATCAGTACACAAATCCCACTTGGCTCACCAAATTGTGTTCTTCTAGGTTGAAGCGTTCGCCTACAGTAGAATTTTATATTTAGGTTTCCCTCTGTTCTCTCCTGTGTAGATATATGAATTTGTAACTCTAAATCCAACATGGTTTGTAGTAGCTCTTTGAAACTTGACAAAATAAAGGAGTTCTCAGTTTTGTCTCTATGGTTTGTTTCCTCTTCAAGTAGCCCTAGGCACAGACTGTGGAAAAGCACTTTCATTGAGAGAGTTTGCCAAGCTTCTAAGAAATTACAAGTCTCCGAAATACCAGCAAATATTTTTTCACCCAATCTTGATGATACTTGGTGGTAATGATCAGTACACAAATCCCACTTGGCTCACAAAATTTTGTTCTTCTAGGTTGAAGCGATCGTCTACAGTAGCAGTTTTTATATTTAGGTTTCTCTCTGTTCTCTAATATATAGATAGATGAATTTGGAACTCTAAATCCAACATGGATTGTAGTAGCTCTTTGAAACTTGACAAAATAAAGGAGTTCTCAGTTTTGTCTCTATGGTTTGTTTCCTCTTCAAGTAGCCCTAGGCACAGACTGTGGAAAAGCACTTTCATTGAGAGGGGTTGCCAAGCTTCTAAGACATAACGAGTTTCCGAAATACCAGCAAATATTTTTTCACCCAATCTTGATGATACTTGGTGGTAATGATCAGTACACAGATCCCACTTGGCTCACCAAATTTTGTTCTTCTAGGTTGAAGCGTTCGTCTACAGTAGCAGTTTTTATATTTAGGTTTCTCTCTGTTCTCTCCTATATAGATAGATGAATTTGGAACTCTAAATCCAACATGGATTGTAGTAGCTCTTTGAAACTTGACAAAATAAAGGAGTTGTGAGTTTTGTCTCTATGGTTTGTTTCCTCTTCAAGTAGCCCTAGGCACAGACTGTGGAAAAGCACTTTCATTGAGAGGGGTTGCCAAGCTTCTAAGAAATAACGAGTTTCTGAAACACCAGCAAATATTTTTTCACCCAATCTTGATGATACTTGTTGCTAATGATCAGTACACAAATCCCACTTGGCTCACCAAATTGTGTTCTTCTAGGTTGAAGCGTTCGCCTACAGTAGAAGTTTTTATATTTAGGTTTCCCTCTGTCCTCTCCTATATAGATATATGAATTTGTAACTCTAAATCTAACATGGTTTGTAGTAGCTCTTTGAAACTTAACAAAATAAAGGAGTTCTCAGTTTTGTCTCTATGGTTTGTTTCCTCTTCAAGTAGCCCTAGGCACAGACTGTGGAAAACCACTTTCATAGAGAGGGGTTGCCAAGCTTCTAAGAAATAACGAGTTTCCGAAATACCAGCAAATATTTTTTCACCCAATCTTGATGACACTTGGTGGTAATGATCAGGACACAGATCCCTCCTGGCGCACCAAATTTTGTTCTTCTAGGTTGAAGCGTTCGTCTACAGTAGCAGTTTTTATATTTAGGTTTCACTCTGTTCTCTCATATATAGATAGATGAATTTGGAACTCTAAATCCAACATGGTTTGTAGTAGCTCTTTGAAACTTGACAAAATAAAGAGTTCTGAGTTTTGTCTCTATGGTTTGTTTCCTCTTCAATTAGCCCTAGGCACAGACTGTGGAAAACCACTTTCATTGAAGGGGTTGCCAAGCTTCTAAGAAATAACGAGTTTCTGAAATATCAGCAAATATTTTTTCACCCAATCTTGATGATACTTGTTGCTAATGATCAGTACACAAATGCCACTTGGCTCACCAAATTTTGTTCTTCTAGGTTGAAGCGTTCGTCTACAGTAGCTGTTTTTATATTTAGGTTTCCCTCTGTTCTCTCCTGTATAGATAGATGAATTTGGAACTCTAAATCCAACATGGTTTGTAGTAGCTCTTTGAAACTTGACAAAATATAGGAGTTCTCAGTTTTGTCTCTATGGTTTGTTTCCTCTTCAATTAGCACTAGGCACACACTGTGGAAAAGCACTTTCATTGAGAGGGGTTGCCAAGCTTCTAAGAAATAACGAGTTTCTGAAATATCAGCAAATATTTTTTCACCCAATCTTGATGATACTTGTTGCTAATGATCAGTACACAAATCCCACTTGGCTCACCAAATTTTGTTCTTCTAGTTTGAAGCGTTCGTCTACAGTAGCCGTTTTATATTTAGGTTTCACTCTGTTCTCTCATATATAGATAGATGAATTTGGAACTCTAAATCCAACATGGTTTGTAGTAGCTCTTTGAAACTTGACAAAATAAAGGTGTTCGGGTTTTGTCTCTATGGTTTGTTTCCTCTTCAAGAAGCCCTAGGCGCAGACTCTGGAAAAGCAATTTAATTGAGAGGGGTTGCCAAGCTTCTAAGAAATAACGAGTTTCCGAAGTACCAGCAAATATTTTTTCACATAATCTTGATGATACTTGTTGCTAATGATCAGCACACAAATCCCACTTGGCTCAGCAAATTTTGTTCTTCTAGGTTGAAGCGTTCGCCTACAGTAGCAGTTTTTATATTTAGGTTTCCCTCTGTTCTCTCCTGTATAGATAGATGAATTTGGAACTCTAAATCCAACATGGTTTGTAGTAGCTCTTTGAAACTTGACAAAATAAAGGAGTTCTGAGTTTTGTCTCTATGGTTTGTTTCCTCTTCAAGTAGCCCTAGGCAAAGACTGTGGAAAAGCACTTTCATTGAGAGAGTTTGCCAAGCTTCTAAGAAATTACAAGTTTCCGAAATACCAGCAAATATTTTTTCACCCAATCTTGATGATACTGGGTGTTAATGATCAATACACAGATCCCACTTGGCTGGCCAAATTTTGTTCTTCTAGGTTGAAGCATTCGTCTACAGAATCAGTTTTTATATTTAGGTTTCACTCTGTTCTCTCATGTAGAGATAGATGAATTTGGAACTCTAAATCCAACATGGTTTGTAGTAGCTCTTTGAAACTTGACAAAATAAAGGAGTACTGAGTTTTGTATCTATGGTTTGTTTCCTCTAAAAGAGGCCTAGGCACAGACTGTGGAAAAGCACTTTCATTGAGAGAGTTTGCCCAAGCTTCTTAGAAATTACAAGTTTCCGAAATACCAGCAAATATTTTTTCACCCAATCTTGATGATACTTGGTGGTAATGATCAGTACACAAATCCCACTTGGCTCACCAAATTTTGTTCTTCTAGGTTGAAGCGTTCGTCTACATAGCAGTTTTTATATTTAGGTTTCTCTCTGTTCTCTCCTATATAGATAGATGAATTTGGAACTCTAAATCCAACATGGATTGTAGTAGCTCTTTGAAACTTGACAAAATAAAGGAGTTCTCAGTTTTGTCTCTATGGTTTTTTTCCTCTTCAAGTAGCCCTAGGCACAGACTGTGGAAAAGCACTTTCATTGAGAGGGGTTGCCAAGCTTCTAAGAAATAACGAGTTTCCGAAATACCAGCAAATATTTTTTCACCCAATCTTGATGATACTGGTTGCTAATGATCAGTACACAAATCCCACTTGGCTCACCAAATTGTGTTCTTCTAGTTTGAAGCGTTCGCCTACAGTAGAAGTTTTTATATTTAGGTTTCCCTCTGTTCTCTCCTATATAGATATATGAATTTTGTACCTCTAAATACAACATGGTTTGTAGTAGCTCTTTGAAACTTGACAAAATAAAGGAGTTCTCAGTTTTGTCTCTATGGTTTGTTTCCTCTTCAAGTAGCCCTAGGCACAGACTGTGGAAGCACTTTCATTGAGTGGGGTTGCCAAGCTTCTAAGAAATAACGAGTTTCCATAATACCAGCAAATATTTTTTCACCCAATCTTGATGATACTGGTTGCTAATGATCAGTACACAGATCCCACTTGGCTCACCAAATTTTGTTCTTCTAGGTTGAAGCGTTCGTCTACAGTAGCAGTTTTTATATTTAGGTTTCACTCTGTTCTCTCATATATAGATAGATGAATTTGGAACTCTAAATCCAACATGGTTTGTAGTAGCTCTTTGAAACTCGACAAAATAAAGAGTTCTGAGTTTTGTCTCTATGGTTTGTTTCCTCTTCAAGTAGCCCTAGGCACAGACTGTGGAAAACCACTTTCATTGAGAGGGGTTGCCAAGCTTCTAAGAAATAACGAGTTTCCGAAATATCAGCAAATATTTTTTCACCCAATCTTGATGATACTGGTTGCTAATGATCAGTACACAAATCCCACTTGGCTCACCAAATTGTGTTCTTCTAGGTTGAAGCGTTCGCCTACAGTAGAATTTTTTATATTTAGGTTTCCCTCTGTCCTCTCCTCTATAGATATATGAATTTGTAACTCTAAATCTAACATGGTTTGTAGTAGCTCTTTGAAACTTAACAAAATAAAGGAGTTCTCAGTTTTGTCTCTATGGTTTGTTTCCTCTTCAAGTAGCCCTAGGCACAGACTGTGGAAAACCACTTTCATTGAGAGGGGTTGCCAAGCTTCTAAGAAATAACGAGTTTCCGAAATACCAGCAAATATTTTTTCACCCAATCTTGATGATACTTGGTGGTAATGATCACGACACAGATCCCTCTTGGCTCACCAAATTTTGTTCTTCTAGGTTGAAGCGTTCGTCTACAGTAGCAGTTTTTATATTTAGGTTTCACTCTGTTCTCTCATATATAGATAGATGAATTTGGAACTCTAAATCCAACATTGTTTGTAGTAGCTCTTTGAAACTTGACAAAATAAAGAGTTTGAGTTTTGTCTCTATGGTTTGTTTCCTCTTCAATTAGCCCTAGGCACAGACTGTGGAAAACCACTTTCATTGAAGGGGTTGCCAAGCTTCTAAGAAATAACGAGTTTCTGAAATATCAGCAAATATTTTTTCACCCAATCTTGATGATACTTGTTGCTAATGATCAGCACACAAATGCCACTTGGCTCACCAAATTTTGTTCTTCTAGGTTGAAGTGTTCGTCTACAGTACCTGTTTTTATATTTAGGTTTCCCTCTGTTCTCTCCTGTATAGATAGATGAATTTGGAACTCTAAATCCAACATGGTTTGTAGTAGCTCTTTGAAACTTGACAAAATATAGGAGTTCTCAGTTTTGTCTCTATGGTTTGTTTTCTCTTCAATTAGCACTAGGCACACACTGTGGAAAAGCACTTTCATTGAGAGGGGTTGCCAAGCTTCTAAGAAATAACGAGTTTCTGAAATATCAGCAAATATTTTTTCACCCAATCTTGATGATACTTGATGCTAATGATCAGTACACAAATCCCACTTGGCTCACCAAATTTTGTTCTTCTAGTTTGAAGCGTTCGTCTACAGTAGCCGTTTTTATATTTAGGTTTCACTCTGTTCTCTCATATATAGATAGATGAATTTGGAACTCTAAATCCAACATGGTTTGTAGTAGCTCTTTGAAACTTGACATAATAAAGGTGTTCGGGGTTTTGTCTCTATGGTTTGTTTCCTCTTCAAGAAGCCCTAGGCGCAGACTCTGGAAAAGCAATTTAATTGAGAGGGGTTGCCAAGCTTCTAAGAAATAACGAGTTTCCGAAGTACCAGCAAATATTTTTTCACCCAATCTTGATGATACTTGTTGCTAATGATCAGCACACAAATCCCACTTGGCTCAGCAAATTTTGTTCTTCTAGGTTGAAGCGTTCGCCTACAGTAGCAGTTTTTATATTTAGGTTTCCCTCTGTTCTCTCCTGTATAGATAGATGAATTTGGAACTCTAAATCCAACATGGTTTGTAGTAGCTCTTTGAAACTTGACAAAATAAAGGAGTTCTCAGTTTTGTCTCTATGGTTTGTTTCCTCTTCAAGTAGCCCTAGGCAAAGACTGTGGAAAAGCACTTTCATTGAGAGAGTTTGCCAAGCTTCTAAGAAATAACGAGTTTCCGAAATATCAGCAAATATTTTTTCACCCAATCTTGATGATACTGGTTGCTAATGATCAGTACACAAATCCCACTTGGCTCACCAAATTGTGTTCTTCTAGGTTGAAGCGTTCGCCTACAGTAGAAGTTTTTATATTTAGGTTTCCCTCTGTCCTCTCCTATATAGATATATGAATTTGTAACTCTAAATCCAACATGGTTTGTAGTAGCTCTTTGAAACTTGACAAAATAAAGGAGTTCTGAGTTTGGTCTCTATGGTTTGTTTCCTCTTCAAGTAGACCTAGGCACAGACTGTGGAAAAGCACTTTCATTGAGAGAGTTTGCCAAGCTTCTAAGAAATTACAAGTTTCCGAAATACCAGCAAATATTTTTTCACCCAATCTTGATGATACTTGGTGGTAATGATCAGTACACAAATCCCACTTGGCTCACCAAATTTTGTTCTTCTAGGTTGAAGCGTTCGTCTACAGTAGCAGTTTTTATATTTAGGTTTCACTCTGTTCTCTCATATATAGATAGATGAATTTGGAACTCTAAATCCAACATGGTTTGTAGTAGCTCTTTGAAACTCGACAAAATAAAGAGTTCTGAGTTTTGTCTCTATGGTTTGATTCCTCTTCAAGTAGCCCTAGGCACAGACTGTGGAAAACCACTTTCATTGAGAGGGGTTGCCAAGCTTCTAAGAAATAACGAGTTTCCGAAATATCAGCAAATATTTTATCACCCAATCTTGATGATACTTGGTGGTAATGATCAGTACACAGTACCCGCTTGGCTCACCAAATTATGTTCTTCTAGGTTGAAGCGTTTGTCTACAGTAGCCGTTTTTATATTTAGGTTTCACTCTGTTCTCTCATATATAGATAGATGAATTTGGAACTCTAAATCCAACATGGTTTGTAGTAGCTCTTTGAAACTTGACAAAATAAAGGAGTTCTCAGTTTTGTCTCTATGGTTTGTTTCCTCTTCAAGTAGCCCTAGACACAGACTGTGGAAAACCACTTTCATTGAGAGGGGTTGCCAAGCTTCTAAGAAATAACGGGTTTCCCAAGTACCAGCAAATATTTTTTCACCCAATCTTGATGATACTGGTTGCTAATGATCAGTACACAAATCCCACTTGGCTCACCAAATTGTGTTCTTCTAGGTTGAAGCGTTCGAATACAGTAGAAGATTTTATATTTAGGTTTCCCTCTGTTATCTCCTATATAGATATATGAATTTGGAACTCTAAATCCAACATGGTTTGTAGTAGCTCTTTGAAACTTGACAAAATAAAGGAGTTCTCAGTTTTGTCTCTATGGTTTGTTTCCTCTTCAAGTAGCCCTAAGCAAAGACTGTGGAAGCACTTTCATTGAGAGGGGTTGCCAAGCTTCTATGAAATAACGAGTTTCCATAATACCAGCAAATATTTTTTCACCCAATCTTGATGATACTGGTTGCTAATGATCAGTACACAGATCCCACTTGGCTCACCAAATTTTGTTCTTCTAGGTTGAAACGTTCGTCTACAGTAGCAGTTTTTATATTTAGGTTTCACTCTGTTCTCTCATATATAGATAGATCAATTTGGAACTCTAAATCCAACATGGTTTGTAGTAGCTCTTTGAAACTTGAGAAAATAATGGAGTTCTGAGTTTTGTCTCTATGGTTTGTTTCCTCTTCAAGTAGCCCTAGGCGCAGACTGTGGAAAAGCACTTTCATTGAGAGGGGTTGCCAAGCTTCTAAGAAATAACAGTTTCCGAAGTACCAGCAAATATTTTTTCACCCAATCTTGATGATACTTGTTGCTAATGATCAGTACACAAATGCCACTTGGCTCACCAAATTTTGTTCTTCTAGGTTGAAGCGTTCGTCTACAGTAGCTGTTTTTATATTTATGTTTCCCTCTGTTCTCTCCTGTATAGATAGATGAATTTGGAACTCTAAATCCAACATGGTTTGTAGTAGCTCTTTGAAACTTGACAAAATATAGGAGTTCTCAGTTTTGTCTCTATGGATTCTTTCCTCTTCAATTACCACTAGGCACACACTGTGGAAAAGCACTTTCATTGAGAGGGGTTGCCAAGCTTCTAAGACATAACAAGTTTCTGAAATATCAGCAAATATTTTTTCACCCAATCTTGATGATACTTCTTGCTAATGATCAGTACACAAATCCCACTTGGCTCACCAAATTTTGTTCTTCTAGTTTGAAGCGTTCTTCTACAGTAGCCGTTTTTATATTTAGGTTTCACTCTGTTCTCTCATATATAGATAGATGAATTTGGAACTCTAAATCCAACATGGTTTGTAGTAGCTCTTTGAAACTTGACAAAATAAAGGTGTTCTGAGTTTTGTCTCTATGGTTTGTTTCCTCTTCAAGTAGCCCTAGGCGCAGACTCTGGAAAAGCAATTTAATTGAGATGGGTTGCCAAGCTTCTAAGATATAACGAGTTTCCGAAGTACCAGCAAATATTTTTTCACCCAATCTTGATGATACTTGTTGCTAATGATCAGCACACAAATCCCACTTGGCTCACCAAATTTTGTTCTTCTAGGTTGAAGCGTTCGTCTACAGTAGCAGTTTTTATATTTAGGTTTCCCTCTGTTCTCTCCTGTATAGATAGATGAATTTGGAACTCTAAATCCAACATGGTTTGTAGTAGCTCTTTGAAACTTGACAAAATAAAGGAGTTCTCAGTTTTGTCTCTATGGATTGTTTCCTCTTCAATTAGCACTAGCCACACACTGTGGAAAAGCACTTTCATTGAGAGGGGTTGCCAAGCTTCTAAGAAATAACGAGTTTCTGAAATACCAGCAAATATTTTTTCACCCAATCATGATGATACTTGGTGCTAATGATCAGTACACAAATCCCACTTGGCTCACCAAATTTTGTTCTTCTAGGTTGAAGCGTTCGTCTACAGTATCAGTTTTTATATTTAGGTTTCACTCTGTTCTCTCATATATAGATAGATGAATTTGGAACTCTAAATCCAACATGGTTTGTAGTAGCTCTTTGAAACTCGACAAAATAAAGAGTTCTGAGTTTTGTCTCTATGGTTTGTTTCCTCTTCAAGTAGCCCTAGGCACAGACTGTGGAAAACCACTTTCATTGAGAGGGGTTGCCAAGCTTCTAAGAAATAACGCGTTTCCGAAATATCAGCAAATATTTTTTCACCCAATCTTGATGATACTTGGTGGTAATGATCAGTACACAGTACCCGCTTGGCTCACCAAATTATGTTCTTCTAGGTTGAAGCGTTTGTCTACAGTAGCCGTATTTATATTTAGGTTTCACTCTGTTCTCTCATATATAGATAGATGAATTTGGAACTCTAAATCCAACAAGGTTTGTAGTAGCTCCTTGTAACTTGACAAAATAAAGGAGTTCTGAGTTTTGTCTCTACGGTTTGTTTCCTCTTCAAGTAGCCCTAGGCGCAGACTGTGGAAAAGCACTTTCATTGAGAGGGGTTGCCAAGCTTCTAAGAAATAACGAGTTTCCCAAGTACCAGCAAATATTTTTTCACCCAATCTTGATGATACTGGTTGCTAATGATCAGTACACAATCCCACTTGGCTCACCAAATTGTGTTCTTCTAGGTTGAAGCGTTCGCCTACAGTAGAAGATTTTATATTTAGGTTTCCCTCTCTTCTCTCCTATATAGATATATGAATTTGGAACTCTAAATCCAACATGGTTTGTAGTAGCTCTTTGAAACTTGACAAAATAAAGGAGTTCTCAATTTTGTCTCTATGGTTTGTTTCCTCTTCAAGAGGCCTAGGCACAGACTGTGGAAAAGCACTTTCATTGAGAGAGTTTGCCAAGCTTCTAAGAAATTACAAGTTTCCGAAATACAAGCAAATATTTTTTCACCCAATCTTGATGATACTTGGTGGTAATGATCAGTACACAAATCCAACTTGGCTCACCAAATTTTGTTCTTCTAGGTTGAAGCGTTCGTCTACAGTAGCAGTTTTTATATTTAGGTTTCACTCTGTTCTCTCATATATAGATAGATGAATTTGGAACTCTAAATCCAACATGGATTGTAGTAGCTCTTTGAAACTTGACAAAATAAAGGAGTTCTCAGTTTTGTCTCTATGGTTTGTTTCCTCTTCAAGTAGCCCTAGGCACAGACTGTGGAAAATCACTTTCATTGAGAGGGGTTGCCAAGCTTCTAAGAAATAACGAGTTTCCGAAATACCAGCAAATATTTTTTCACCCAATCTTGATGATACTTGGTGGTAATGATCAGTACACAGATCCTACTTGGCTCACCAAATTTGGTTCTTCTAGGTTGAAGCGTTCATCTACAGTAGCAGTTTTTATATTTAGGTTTCTCTCTGTTCTCTCCTATATAGATAGATGAATTTGGAACTCTAAATCCAACATGGATTGTAGTAGCTCTTTGAAACTTGACAAAATAAAGGAGTTCTGAGTTTGGTCTCTATGGTTTGTTTCCTCTTCAAGTAGCCCTAGGCACAGACTGTGGAAAAGCACTTTCATTGAGAGAGTTTACCAAGCTTCTAAGAAATTACAAGTTTCCGAAATACCAGCAAATATTTTTTCACCCAATCTTGATGATACTTGGTGGTAATGATCAGTACACAAATCCCACTGGGCTCACCAAATTTTGTTCTTCTAGGTTGAAGCGTTCGTCTACAGTAGCAGTTTTTATATTTAGGTTTCACTCTGTTCTCTCATATAGAGATAGATGAATTTGGAACTCTAAATCCAACATGGTTTGTAGTAGCTCTTTGAAACTCGACAAAATAAAGAGTTCTGAGTTTTGTCTCTATGGTTTGATTCCTCTTCAAGTAGCCCTAGGCACAGACTGTGGAAAACCACTTTCATTGAGAGGGGTTGCCAAGCTTCTAAGAAATAACGAGTTTCCGAAATATCAGCAAAGATTTTATCACCCAATCTTGATGATACTTGGTGGTAATGATCAGTACACAGTACCCGCTTGGCTCACCAAATTATGTTCTTCTAGGTTGAAGCTTTTGTCTACAGTAGCCGTTTTTATATTTAGGTTTCACTCTGTTCTCTCATATATAGATAGATGAATTTGGAACTCTAAATCCAACATGGTTTGTAGTAGCTCTTTGAAACTTGACAAAATAAAGGAGTTCTCAGTTTTGTCTCTATGGTTTGTTTCCTCTTCAAGTAGCCCTAGGCACAGACTGTGGAAAACCACTTTCATTGAGAGGGGTTGCCAAGCTTCTAAGAAATAACGGGTTTCCCAAGTACCAGCAAATATTTTTTCACCCAATCTTGATGATACTGGTTGCTAATGATCAGTACACAAATCCCACTTGGCTCAACAAATTGTGTTCTTCTAGGTTGAAGCGTTCGAATACAGTAGAAGATTTTATATTTAGGTTTCCCTCTGTTCTCTCCTATATAGATAGATGAATTTGGAACTCTAAATCCAACATGGTTTGTAGTAGCTCTTTGAAACTTGACAAAATAAAGGAGTTCTCAGTTTTGTCTCTATGGTTTGTTTCCTCTTCAAGTAGCCCTAAGCAAAGACTGTGGAAAAGCACTTTCATTGAGAGAGTTTGCCAAGCTTGTAAGAAATTACAAGTTTCCGAAATACCAGCAAATATTTTTTCACCCAATCTTGATGATACTGGGTGTTAATGATCAGTACACAGATCCCACTTGGCTCACCAAATTTTGTTCTTCTAGGTTGAAGCGTTCGTCTACAGTATCAGTTTTTATATTTAGGTTTCACTCTGTTCTCTCATGTAGAGATAGATGAATTTGGAACTCTAAATCCAACATGGTTTGTAGTAGCTCTTTGAAACTTGACAAAATAAAGGAGTTCTGAGTTTTGTCTCTATGGTTTGTTTCCTCTTCAAGAGGCCTAGGCACAGACTGTGGAAAAGCACTTTCATTGAGAGAGTTTGCCAAGCTTCTAAGATATTACAAGTTTCCGAAATACCAGCAAATATTTTTTCACCCAATCTTGGTGATACTTGGTGGTAATGATCAGTACACAAATCCCACTTGGCTCACCAAATTTTGTTCTTCTAGGTTGAAGCGTTCGTCTACAGTAGCAGTTTTTATATTTAGGTTTCTCTCTGTTATCTCCTATATAGATAGATGAATTTGGAACTCTAAATCCAACATGGATTGTAGTAGCTCTTTGAAACTTGACAAAATAAAGGAGTTCTCAGTTTTGTCTCTATGGTTTGTTTCCTCTTCAAGTAGCCCTAGGCACAGACTGTGGAAAAGCACTTTCATTGAGAGGGGTTGCCAAGCTTCTAAGAAATAACGAGTTTCCGAAATACAAGCAAATATTTTTTCACCCAATCTTGATGATACTTGGTGGTAATGATCAGTACACAAATCCCACTTGGCTCACCAAATTTTATTCGTCTAGGTTGAAGCGTTCGTCTACAGTAGCAGTTTTTATATTTAGGTTTCTCTCTGTTCTCTCCTATATAGATAGATGAATTTGGAACTTTAAATCCAACATGGATTGTAGTAGCTCTTTGAAACTTGGCAAAATAAAGGAGTTCTCAGTTTTGTCTCTATGGTTTGTTTTCTCTTCAATTAGTCCTACGCACAGACTGTGGAAAACCACTTTCATTGAGGGGGTTGCCAAGCTTCTAAGAAATAACGAGTTTCCGAAATATCAGCAAATATTTTTTCACCCAATCTTGATGATACTGGTTGCTAATGATCAGTACACAAATCCCACTTGGCTCACCAAATTTTGTTCTTCTAGGTTGAAGCGTTCGTCTACAGTAGCCGTTTTTATATTTAGGTTTCACTCTGTTCTCTCATATATAGATAGATGAATTTGGAACTCTAAATCCAACATGGTTTGTAGTAGCTCTTTGAAACTTGACAAAATAAAGGAGTTCTGAGTTTTATCTCTATGGTTTGTTTCCTCTTCAAGTAGCCCTAGGCGCAGACTGTGGAAAAGCACTTTCATTGAGAGGGGTTGCCAAGCTTCTAAGAAATAACGAGTTTCCGAAATAACAGCAAAAATTTTTTCACACTATCTTGTTGATACTTGGTGGTAATGATCAGCACACAAATCCAACTTGGCTCACCAAATTTTGTTCTTCTAGGTTGAAGCGTTCGTCTACAGTAGCCGTTTTTATATTTAGGTTTCTCTCTGTTCTCTCCTATATAGATAGATGAATTTGGAACTCTAAATCCAACATGCTTTGTAGTAGCTCCTTGAAACTTGACAAAATGAAGGAGTTCTCAGTTTTGTCTCTATGGTTTGTTTCCTCTTCAAGTAGCCCTAGGCACAGACTGTGGAAAAGCACTTTCATTGAGAGGGGTTGCCAAGCTTCTAAGAAATAACGAGTTTCCGAAATACAGGCAAATATATTTTCACCCAATCTTGATGATACTTGTTGCTAATGATCAGTACACAAATCCCACTTGGCTCACCAAATTTAGTTCTTCTGGGTTGAAGCGTTCGTGTACAGTAGCAGTTTTTATATTTAGGTTTCCCTCTGTTCTCTCCTACACAGATAGATGAATTTGGAACTCTAAATCCAACATGGTTTTTAGTAGCTCTTTGAAACTTGACAAAATAAAGGAGTTCTCAGTTTTGTCTCTCTGGTTTGTTTCCTCTTCAAATAGCACTAGGAACAGACTGTGGAAAAGCACTTTCATTGAGATGGGTTGCCAAGCTTCTAAGAAATATCGAGTTTCCGAAATAACAGCCAATATTTTTTCACCGAAACTTGATGATACTTGGTGGTAATGATCAGCACATACATCCCACTTGGCTAACCAATTTTTGTTCATCTAGGATGAAGCATTCGTGTACAGTAGCAGTTTTTATATTTAGGTTTCCCTCTGTTCTCTCCTATATAGATAGATGAATTTGGAACTCTAAATCCAACATGATTTGTAGTAGCTCTTTGAAACTTGACAAAATAAAGGAGTTCTCAGTTTTGTCTCTATGGTTTGTTTCCTCTTCAAGTAGCCCTAGGCACAGACTGTGGAAAGCACTTTCAATTGAGATTGGTTGCCAAGCTTCTAAGAAATAACGAGTTTCCGAAATACCAGCAAATATTTTTTCACCCAACTTGATGATACTTGGTGGTAGTGATCAGTACACAAATCCCACTTGCCTCACCAAATTTTGTTCTTCTAGGTTGAAGCGTTCGTCTACAGTAGCAGTTTTTATATTTAGGTTTCCCTCTGTTCTCTCCTATATAGATAGATGAATTTGGAACTCTTAATCCAACATGGTTTGTAGTAGCTCTTTGAAACTTGACAAAATAAACGAGTTCTCAGTTTTGTCTCTATGGTTTGTTTCCTCTTCAAATAGCCCTAGGCACAGACTGTGGAAAGCACTTTCATTGAGAGGGGTTCCTAAGCTTCTACGAAATAACGAGTTTCCGAAATACCAGCAAATATTTTTTCACCCAATCTTGATAATACTTGGTGCTAATGATCAGTACACAAATCCCACTTGGCTCCCCAAATTTTGTTCTTCTAGGTTGAAGCGTTCGTCTACAGTAGCAGGTTTTATATTTAGGTTTCCCTCTGTTCTCTCCCATATAGATAGATGAATTTGGAACTCTAAATCCAACATGGTTTGTAGTAGCTCTTTGAAACTCGATAAAATAAAGGAGTTCTCAGATTTGTCTCTATGGTTTGTTTCCTCTTCAAGTAGCCCTAGGCACAGACTGTGGAAAAGCACTTTCATTGAGAGGGGCTGCCAAGCTTCTAAGAAATAACGAGTTTCCGAAATACCAGCAAATATTTTTTCACCCAATCTTGATGATACTTGTTGCTAATGATCAGTACACAAATCCCACTTGGCTTACCAAATTTTGTTCTTCTATGTTGAAGCGTTCGTCTAAAGTAGCAGTTTTATATTTAGGTTTCCTTCTGTTCTCTCCTATATAGATAGATGAATTTGGAACTCTAAATCCAACATGCTTTGTAGTAGCTCCTTGAAACTTCACAAAATAAAGGAGTTCTCAGTTTTGTCTCTATGGTTTTTTTCCTCTTCAAGTAGCCCTAGGCACAGACTGTGGAAAAGCACTTTCATTGAGAGGGGTTGCCCAGCTTCTAAGAAATAACGAGTTTCCGAAATACCAGCAAATATTTTTTCACCCAATCTTGATGATACTTGTTGCTAATGATCAGTACACAAATCCCACTTGGCTCACCAAATTTAGTTCTTCTAGGTTGAAGCGTTCGAGTACAGTAGCCATTTTTATATTTAGGTTTCCCTCTATTCTCTCCTATACAGATAGATGAATTTGGAACTCTAAATCCAACATGGTTTTTAGTAGCTCTTTGAAACTTGACAAAATAAAGGAGTTCTCAGTTTTGTCTCTCTGGTTTGTTTCCTCTTCATGTAGCCCTAGGAACAGACTGTGGAAAAGCACTTTCATTGAGATGGGTTGCCAAGCTACTAAGAAATATCGAGTTTCCGAAATACCAGCAAATATTTTTTCACCCAATCTTGGTGATACTTGGTGGTAATGATCAGTACACAAATCCCACTTGGCTCACCAAATTTTGTTCTTCTAGGTTGAAGCGTTCGTCTACAGTAGCAGTTTTTATATTTAGGTTTCTCTCTGTTATCTCCTATATAGATAGATGAATTTGGAACTCTAAATCCAACATGGATTGTAGTAGCTCTTTGAAACTTGACAAAATAAAGGAGTTCTCAGTTTTGTCTCTATGGTTTGTTTCCTCTTCAAGTAGCCCTAGGCACAGACTGTGGAAAAGCACTTTCATTGAGAGGGGTTGCCAAGCTTCTAAGAAATAACGAGTTTCCGAAATACAAGCAAATATTTTTTCACCCAATCTTGATGATACTTGGTGGTAATGATCAGTACACAAATCCCACTTGGCTCACCAAATTTTGTTCGTCTAGGTTGAAGCGTTCGTCTACAGTAGCAGTTTTTATATTTAGGTTTCTCTCTGTTCTCTCCTATATAGATAGATGAATTTGGAACTTTAAATCCAACATGGATTGTAGTAGCTCTTTGAAACTTGGCAAAATAAAGGAGTTCTCAGTTTTGTCTCTATGGTTTGTTTTCTCTTCAATTAGTCCTACGCACAGACTGTGGAAAACCACTTTCATTGAGGGGGTTGCCAAGCTTCTAAGAAATAACGAGTTTCCGAAATATCAGCAAATATTTTTTCACCCAATCTTGATGATACTGGTTGCTAATGATTAGTACACAAATCCCACTTGGCTCACCAAATTTTGTTCTTCTAGGTTGAAGCGTTCGCTACAGTAGCCGTTTTTATATTTAGGTTTCACTCTGTTCTCTCATATATAGATAGATGAATTTGGAACTCTAAATCCAACATGGTTTGTAGTAGCTCTTTGAAACTTGACAAAATAAAGGAGTTCTGAGTTTTATCTCTATGGTTTGTTTCCTCTTCAAGTAGCCCTAGGCGCAGACTGTGGAAAAGCACTTTCATTGAGAGGGGTTGCCAAGCTTCTAAGAAATAACGAGTTTCCGAAATAACAGCAAAAATTTTTTCACACTATCTTGTTGATACTTGGTGGTAATGATCAGCACACAAATCCAACTTGGCTCACCAAATTTTGTTATTCTAGGTTGAAGCGTTCGTCTACAGTAGCCGTTTTTATATTTAGGTTTCTCTATGTTCTCTCCTGTATAGATAGATGAATTTGGAACTCTAAATCCAACATGCTTTGTAGTAGCTCCTTGAAACTTGACAAAATTAAGGAGTTCTCAGTTTTGTCTCTATGGTTTGTTTTCTCTTCAAGTAGCCCTAGGCACAGACTGTGGAAAAGCACTTTCATTGAGAGAGTTTGCCAAGCTTCTAAGAAATTACAAGTTTCCGAAATACCAGCAAATATTTTTTCACACAATCTTGATGATACTTGTTGCTAATGATCAGTACACAAATCCCACTTGGCTCACCAAATTTAGTTCTTCTGGGTTGAAGCGTTCGTGTACAGTAGCAGTTTTTATATTTAGGTTTCCCTCTGTTCTCTCCTACACAGATAGATGAATTTGGAACTCTAAATCCAACATGGTTTTTAGTAGCTCTTTGAAACTTGACAAAATAAAGGAGTTCTCAGTTTTGTCTCTCTGGTTTGTTTCCTCTTCAAATAGCACTAGGAACAGACTGTGGAAAAGCACTTTCATTGAGATGGGTTGCCAAGCTTCTAAGAAATATCGAGTTTCCGAAATAACAGCCAATATTTTTTCACCGAAACTTGATGATACTTGGTGGTAATGATCAGTACACAAATCCCACTTGGCTTACCAAATTTTGTTCTTCTAGGTTGAAGCGTTCGTGTACAGTAGCAGTTTTTATATTTAGGTTTCCCTCTGTTCTCTCCTATACTGATAGATGAATTTGGAACTCTAAATCCAACATGGTTTGTAGTAGCTCTTTGAAACTTGACAAAATAAAGGAGTTCTCAGTTTTGTCTGTATGGTTTGTTTCCTCTTCAAGTAGCCCTAGGCGCAGACTCTGGAAAAGCACTTTCATTGAGAGGAGTTCCCAAGCTTCTAAGAAATAACGAGTTTCCGAAGTACCAGCAAATATTTTTTCACCAATCTTGATGATACTTGTTGCTAATGATCAGTACACAGATCCCACTTGGCTCACCGAATTTTGTTCTTCTAGGTTGAAGCGTTCGTCTACAGTAGCAGTTTTTATATTTAGGTTTCCCTCTGTTCTCTCCTATATAGATAGATGAATTTGGAACTCTTAATCCAACATGGTTTGTAGTAGCTCTTTGAAACTTGACAAAATAAACGAGTTCTCAGTTTTGTCTCTATGGTTTGTTTCCTCTTCAAATAGCCCTAGGCACAGACTGTGGAAAGCACTTTCATTGAGAGGGGTTCCTAAGCTTCTACGAAATAACGAGTTTCCGAAATACCAGCAAATATTTTTTCACCCAATCTTGATAATACTTGGTGCTAATGATCAGTACTCAAATCCCACTTGGCTCCCCAAATTTTGTTCTTCTAGGATGAAGCGTTCGTCTACAGTAGCAGGTTTTATATTTAGGTTTCCCTCTGTTTTCTCCCATATAGATAGATGAATTTGGAACTCTAAATCCAACATGGTTTGTAGTAGCTCTTTGAAACTCGATAAAATAAAGGAGTTCTCAGATTTGTCTCTATGGTTTGTTTCCTCTTCAAGTAGTCCTAGGCACAGACTGTGGAAAAGCACTTTCATTGAGAGGGGCTGCCAAGCTTCTAAGAAATAACGAGTTTCCGAAATACCAGCAAATATTTTTTCACCCAATCTTGATGATACTTGTTGCTAATGATCAGTACACAAATCCCACTTGGCTTACCAAATTTTGTTCTTCTATGTTGAAGCGTTCGTCTAAAGTAGCAGTTTTTATATTTAGGTTTCCTTCTGTTCTCTCCTATATAGATAGATGAATTTGGAACTCTAAATCCAACATGCTTTGTAGTAGCTCCTTGAAACTTCACAAAATAAAGGAGTTCTCAGTTTTGTCTCTATGGTTTTTTTCCTCTTCAAGTAGCCCTAGGCACAGACTGTGGAAAAGCACTTTCATTGAGAGGGGTTGCCCAGCTTCTAAGAAATAACGAGTTTCCGAAATACCAGCAAATATTTTTTCACCCAATCTTGATGATACTTGTTGCTAATGATCAGTACACAAATCCCACTTGGCTCACCAAATTTAGTTCTTCTAGGTTGAAGCGTTCGAGTACAGTAGCCGTTTTTATATTTAGGTTTCCCTCTATTCTCTCCTATACAGATAGATGAATTTGGAACTCTAAATCCAACATGGTTTTTAGTAGCTCTTTGAAACTTGACAAAATAAAGGAGTTCTCAGTTTTGTCTCTCTGGTTTGTTTCCTCTTCATGTAGCCCTAGGAACAGACTGTGGAAAAGCACTTTCATTGAGATGGGTTGCCAAGCTACTAAGAAATATCGAGTTTCCGAAATACCAGCAAATATTTTTTCACCCAAACTTGATGATACATGGTGGTAAAGATCAGCACACAAATCCCACTTGGCTAACCAATTTTTGTTCATCTAGGATGAAGCATTCGTGTACAGTAGCAGTTTTTATATTTAGGTTTCCCTCTGTTCTCTCCTATATAGATAGATGAATTTGGAACTCTAAATCCAACATGGTTTGTAGTAGCTCTTTGAAACTTGACAAAATAAAGGAGTTCTCTGTTTTATCTCTATGGTTTGTTTCCTCTTAAAGTAGCCCTAGGCACAGACTGTGGAAAGCACTTTCATTGAGATTGGTTGCCAAGCTTCTAAGAAATAACGAGTTTCCGAAATACCAGCAAATATTTCTTCACCCAATCTTGATGATACCTGGTGGTAGTGATCAGTACACAAATCCCACTTGCCTCACAAAATTTTGTTCTTCTAGGTTGAAGCGTTCGTCTACAGTAGCAGTTTTATATTAAGGTTTCTCTCTGTTCTCACCTATATAGAGAGATGAATTTGGAACTCTAAATCCAACGTGGTTTGCAGTAGCTCTTTGAAACTTGACAAAATAAAGGAGTTCTCAGTTTTGCCTCTATGGTTTGTTTCCTCTTCAAGTAGCCCTAGGCACAGACTGTGGAAAAGCACTTTCATTGAGAGGGGTTGCCAAGCTTCTAAGAAATAACGAGTTTCCGAAATACCAGCAAATATTTTTTCACCCAATCTTGATGATACGTGGTGGTAATGATCAGTACACAAGTCCCACTTGGCTCACCAAATTTTGTTGTTCTAGGTTGAAGCGTTCGTCTACAGTAGCAGTTTTTATATTTAGGTTTCCCTCTGTTCTCTCATATATAGATAGATAAATTTGGAACTCTAAATCCAACATGGTTTGTAGTAGCGCTTTGAAACTTGACAAAATAAAGGAGTTCTCAGTTTTGTCTCTATGGTTTGTTTCCTCTTCAAGTAGCCCTAGGCACAGACTGTGGAAAGCACTTTCATTGAGATGGGTTGTCAAGCTTCTAAGAAATAACGAGTTTCCGAAATACCAGCAAATATTTTTTCACACAATCTTGTTGATACTTGGTGGTAATGATCAGTACACAAATCCCACATGGCTCACCAAATTAGGTCTTCTAGGTTGAAGCGTTCGTCTACAGTAGCAGTTTTTATATTTAGGTTTCTCTCTGTTCTCTTCTATATAGATAGATGAATTTGGAACTCTAAATCCAACATGGTTTGTAGTAGCTCTTTGAAACTTGACAAAATAAAGGAGTTCTCAGATTTGTCTCTATGTTTTGTTTCCTCTTCAAGTAGCCCTAGGCACAGACTGTGGAAAAGCACTTTCATTGAAAGGGGTTGCCAAACTTCTAAGAAATAACGAGTTTCGGAAATACCAGCAAATATTTTTTCACCCAAACTTGATGATACTTGGTGGTAATGATTTGTATACAAATCCCACTTGCCTTACCAAATTTTGTTCTTCTAGTTTGAAGCGTTCGTCTACAGTAGCAGTTTTTATATTTAGGTTTCCCTCTGTTCTCTCCTATATAGAAAGATTAATTTGGAACTCTAAATCCAACATGCTTTTTAGTAGCTCTTTGAAACTTGACAAAATAAAGGAGTTCTCAGTTTTGTCTCTATGGTTTGTTTCCTCTTAAAGTAGCCCTAGGCACAGACTGTGGAAAGCACTTTCATTGAGATTGGTTGCCAAGCTTCTAAGAAATAACGAGTTTCCGAAACACCAGCAAATATTTCTTCACCCAATCTTGATGATACTTGGTGGTAGTGATCAGTACACAAATCCCACTTGCCTCACCAAATTTTTTTCTTCTAGGTTGAAGCGTTCGTTTACAGTAGCAGTTTTTATATTTAGGTTTCCCTCTGTTCTCTCCTATATAGATAGATGAATTTGGAACTCTAAATCCAACGTGGTTTGCAGTAGCTCTTTGAAACTTGACAAAATAAAGGAGTTCTCAGATTTGTCTCTATGGTTTGTTTCCTTTTCAAGTAGCCCTATGCACAGACTGTGGAAAAGCACTTTCATTGAGAGGGGTTGCCAAGCTTCTAAGAAATAACGAGTTTCCGAAATACCAGCAAATATTTTTTCACCCAATCTTGATGATACTTGGTGGTAATGATTAGTATACAAATCCCACTTGGCTTACCAAATTTTGTTCTTCTAGGTGAAGCGTTCTTCTACAGTAGCAGTTTTATATTTAGGTTTCCCTCTGTTCTCTCCTATATAGATAGATGAATTTGGAACTCTAAATCCAACATGCTTTGTAGTAGCTCCTTGAAACTTGACAAAATAAAGGAGTTCTCAGTTTTGTCTCTATGGTTTGTTTCCTCTTCAAGTAGCCCTAGGCACAGACTGTGGAAAAGCACTTTCATTGAGATGGGTTGCCAAGCTACTAAGAAATATCGAGTTTCCGAAATACCAGCAAATATTTTTTCAGCCAAACTTGATGATACTTGGTGGTAAAGATCAGCACACAAATCCCACTTGGCTAACCAATTTTTGTTCATCTAGGATGAAGCATTCGTGTACAGTAGCAGTTTTTATATTTAGGTTTCCCTCTGTTCTCTCCTATATAGATAGATGAATTTGGAACTCTAAATCCAACATGGTTTGTAGTAGCTCTTTGAAACTTGACAAAATAAAGGAGTTCTCTGTTTTGTCTCTATGGTTTGTTTCCTCTTAAAGTAGCCCTAGGCACAGACTGTGGAAAGCACTTTCATTGAGATTGGTTGCCAAGCTTCTACGAAATAACGAGTTTCTGAAATACCAGCAAATATCTCTTCACCCAATCTTGATGATACCTGGTGGTAGTGATCAGTACACAAATCCCACTTGCCTCACAAAATTTTGTTCTTCTAGGTTGAAGCGTTCGTCTACAGTAGCAGTTTTATATTTAGGTTTCTCTCTGTTCTCTCCTATATAGAGAGATGAATTTGGAACTCTAAATCCAACGTGGTTTGCAGTAGCTCTTTGAAACTTGACAAAATAAAGGAGTTCTCAGTTTTGCCTCTATGGTTTGTTTCCTCTTCAAGTAGCCCTAGGCACAGACTGTGGAAAAGCACTTTCATTGAGAGGGGTTGCCAAGCTTCTAAGAAATAACGAGTTTCCGTAATACCAGCAAATATTTTTTTTCAACCAATCTTGATGATACTTGGTGGTAATGATCAGTACACAAATCCCACTTGGCTTACCAAATTTTGTTCTTCTAGGTTGAAGCGTTCGTGTACAGTAGCAGTTTTTATATTTAGGTTTCCCTCTGTTCTCTCCTATACAGATAGATGAATTTGGAACTCTAAATCCAACATGGTTTGTAGTAGCTCTTTGAAACTTGACAAAATAAAGGAGTTCTCAGTTTTGTCTCTATGGTTTGTTTCCTCTTCAAGTAGCCCTAGGCCCAGACTGTGGAAAGCACTTTCATTGAGAGGGGTTCCTAAGCTTCTACGAAATAACGAGTTTCCGAAATACCAGCAAATATTTTTTCACCCAATCTTGATAATACTTGGTGGTAATGATCAGTACACAAATCCCAAATGGCTCCCCAAATTTTGTTCTTCTAGGTTGAATCGTTCGTCTACAGTAGCAGGTTTTATATTTAGGTTTCCCTCTGTTCTCTCCCATATAGATAGATGATTTTGGAACTCTAAATCCAACATGGTTTCTAGTAGCTCTTTGAAACGTGACAAAATAAAGGAGTTCTCAGTTTTGTCTCTATGGTTTTTGTCCTCTTCAAGTAGCCCTAGGCACAGACTGTGGAAAAGCACTTTCATTGAGAGGGGTTGCCCAGCTTCTAAGAAATAACGAGTTTCCGAAATACCAGCAAATATTTTTTCACCCAATCTTGATGATACTTGTTGCTAATGATCAGTACACAAATCCCACTTGGCTCACCAAATTTAGTTCTTCTAGGTTGAAGCGTTCGAGTACAGTAGCCGTTTTTATATTTAGGTTTCCCTCTATTCTCTCCTATACAGATAGATGAATTTGGAACTCTAAATCCAACATGGTTTTTAGTAGCTCTTTGAAACTTGACAAAATAAAGGAGTTCTCAGTTTTGTCTCTCTGGTTTGTTTCCTCTTCATGTAGCCCTAGGAACAGACTGTGGAAAAGCACTTTCATTGAGATGGGTTGCCAAACTACTAAGAAATATCGAGTTTCCGAAATACCAGCAAATATTTTTTCAACCAAACTTGATGATACATGGTGGTAAAGATCAGCACACAAATCCCACTTGGCTAACCAATTTTTGTTCATCTAGGATGAAGCATTCGTGTACAGTAGCAGTTTTTATATTTAGGTTTCCCTCTGTTCTCTCCTATATAGATAGATGAATTTGGAACTCTAAATCCAACATGGTTTGTAGTAGCTCTTTGAAACTTGACAAAATAAAGGAGTTCTCTGTTTTATCTCTATGGTTTGTTTCCTCTTAAAGTAGCCCTAGGCACAGACTGTGGAAAGCACTTTCATTGAGATTGGTTGCCAAGCTTCTAAGAAATAACGAGTTTCCGAAATACCAGCAAATATTTCTTCACCCAATCTTGATGATACCTGGTGGTAGTGATCAGTACACAAATCCCACTTGCCTCACAAAATTTTGTTCTTATAGGTTGAAGCGTTCGTCTACAGTAGCAGTTTTATATTAAGGTTTCTCTCTGTTCTCTCCTATATAGAGAGATGAATTTGGAACTCTAAATCCAACGTGGTTTGCAGTAGCTCTTTGAAACTTGACAAAATAAAGGAGTTCTCAGTTTTGCCTCTATGGTTTGTTTCCTCTTCAAGTAGCCCTAGGCACAGACTGTGGAAAAGCACTTTCATTGAGAGGGGTTGCCAAGCTTCTAAGAAATAACGAGTTTCCGAAATACCAGCAAATATTTTTTCACCCAATCTTGATGATACGTGGTGGTAATGATCAGTACACAAGTCCCACTTGGCTCACCAAATTTTGTTGTTCTAGGTTGAAGCGTTCGTCTACAGTAGCAGTTTTTATATTTAGGTTTCCCTCTGTTCTCTCATATATAGATAGATAAATTTGGAACTCTAAATCCAACATGGTTTGTAGTAGCGCTTTGAAACTTGACAAAATAAAGGAGTTCTCAGTTTTGTCTCTATGGTTTGTTTCCTCTTCAAGTAGCCCTAGGCACAGACTGTGGAAAGCACTTTCATTGAGATGGGTTGTCAAGCTTCTAAGAAATAACGAGTTTCCGAAATACCAGCAAATATTTTTTCACACAATCTTGTTGATACTTGGTGGTAATGATCAGTACACAAATCCCACATGGCTCACCAAATTAGGTCTTCTAGGTTGAAGCGTTCGTCTACAGTAGCAGTTTTTATATTTAGGTTTCTCTCTGTTCTCTTCTATATAGATAGATGAATTTGGAACTCTAAATCCAACATGGTTTGTAGTAGCTCTTTGAAACTTGACAAAATAAAGGAGTTCTCAGATTTGTCTCTATGTTTTGTTTCCTCTTCAAGTAGCCCTAGGCACAGACTGTGGAAAAGCACTTTCATTGAAAGGGGTTGCCAAACTTCTAAGAAATAACGAGTTTCGGAAATACCAGCAAATATTTTTCACCCAAACTTGATGATACTTGGTGGTAATGATTTGTATACAAATCCCACTTGCCTTACCAAATTTTGTTCTTCTAGTTTGAAGCGTTCGTCTACAGTAGCAGTTTTTATATTTAGGTTTCCCTCTGTTCTCTCCTATATAGAAAGATTAATTTGGAACTCTAAATCCAACATGCTTTTTAGTAGCTCTTTGAAACTTGACAAAATAAAGGAGTTCTCAGTTTTGTCTCTATGGTTTGTTTCCTCTTAAAGTAGCCCTAGGCACAGACTGTGGAAAGCACTTTCATTGAGATTGGTTGCCAAGCTTCTAAGAAATAACGAGTTTCCGAAACACCAGCAAATATTTCTTCACCCAATCTTGATGATACTTGGTGGTAGTGATCAGTACACAAATCCCACTTGCCTCACCAAATTTTTTTCTTCTAGGTTGAAGCGTTCGTTTACAGTAGCAGTTTTTATATTTAGGTTTCCCTCTGTTCTCTCCTATATAGATAGATGAATTTGGAACTCTAAATCCAACGTGGTTTGCAGTAGCTCTTTGAAACTTGACAAAATAAAGGAGTTCTCAGATTTGTCTCTATGGTTTGTTTCCTTTTCAAGTAGCCCTATGCACAGACTGTGGAAAAGCACTTTCATTGAGAGGGGTTGCCAAGCTTCTAAGAAATAACGAGTTTCCGAAATACCAGCAAATATTTTTTCACCCAATCTTGATGATACTTGGTGGTAATGATTAGTATACAAATCCCACTTGGCTTACCAAATTTTGTTCTTCTAGGTTGAAGCGTTCTTCTACAGTAGCAGTTTTTATATTTAGGTTTCCCTCTGTTCTCTCCTATATAGATAGATGAATTTGGAACTCTAAATCCAACATGCTTTGTAGTAGCTCCTTGAAACTTGACAAAATAAAGGAGTTCTCAGTTTTGTCTCTATGGTTTGTTTCCTCTTCAAGTAGCCCTAGGCACAGACTGTGGAAAAGCACTTTCATTGAGATGGGTTGCCAAGCTACTAAGAAATATCGAGTTTCCGAAATACCAGCAAATATTTTTTCAGCCAAACTTGATGATACTTGGTGGTAAAGATCAGCACACAAATCCCACTTGGCTAACCAATTTTTGTTCATCTAGGATGAAGCATTCGTGTACAGTAGCAGTTTTTATATTTAGGTTTACCTCTGTTCTCTCCTATATAGATAGATGAATTTGGAACTCTAAATCCAACATGGTTTGTAGTAGCTCTTTGAAACTTGACAAAATAAAGGAGTTCTCTGTTTTGTCTCTATGGTTTGTTTCCTCTTAAAGTAGCCCTAGGCACAGACTGTGGAAAGCACTTTCATTGAGATTGGTTGCCAAGCTTCTAAGAAATAACGAGTTTCTGAAATACCAGCAAATATCTCTTCACCCAATCTTGATGATACCTGGTGGTAGTGATCAGTACACAAATCCCACTTGCCTCACAAAATTTTGTTCTTCTAGGTTGAAGCGTTCGTCTACAGTAGCAGTTTTATATTTAGGTTTCTCTCTGTTCTCTCCTATATAGAGAGATGAATTTGGAACTCTAAATCCAACGTGGTTTGCAGTAGCTCTTTGAAACTTGACAAAATAAAGGAGTTCTCAGTTTTGCCTCTATGGTTTGTTTCCTCTTCAAGTAGCCCTAGGCACAGACTGTGGAAAAGCACTTTCATTGAGAGGGGTTGCCAAGCTTCTAAGAAATAACGAGTTTCCGAAATACCAGCAAATATTTTTTTTCAACCAATCTTGATGATACTTGGTGGTAATGATCAGTACACAAATCCCACTTGGCTTACCAAATTTTGTTCTTCGAGGTTGAAGCGTTCGTGTACAGTAGCAGTTTTTATATTTAGGTTTCCCTCTGTTCTCTCCTATACAGATAGATGAATTTGGAACTCTAAATCCAACATGGTTTGTAGTAGCTCTTTGAAACTTGACAAAATAAAGGAGTTCTCAGTTTTGTCTCTATGGTTTGTTTCCTCTTCAAGTAGCCCTAGGCCCAGACTGTGGAAAGCACTTTCATTGAGAGGGGTTCCTAAGCTTCTACGAAATAACGAGTTTCCGAAATACCAGCAAATATTTTTTCACCCAATCTTGATAATACTTGGTGGTAATGATCAGTACACAAATCCCAAATGGCTCCCCAAATTTTGTTCTTCTAGGTTGAATCGTTCGTCTACAGTAGCAGGTTTTATATTTAGGTTTCCCTCTGTTCTCTCCCATATAGATAGATGATTTTGGAACTCTAAATCCAACATGGTTTCTAGTAGCTCTTTGAAACGTGACAAAATAAAGGAGTTCTCAGTTTTGTCGCTATGGTTTGTTTCCTCTTCAAGTAGCCCTAGGCACAGACTGTGGAAAAGCACTTTCATTGAGAGGGGTTCCCAAGCTTCTAAGAAATAACGAGTTTCCGAAATACCAGCAAATATTTTTTCACCCAATCTTGATGATACTTGGTGGTAATGATCAGTACACAAGTCCCACTTGGCTCACCAAATTTTGTTGTTCTAGGTTGAAGCGTTCGTCTACAGTAGCAGTTTTTATATTTAGGTTTCCCTCTGTTCTCTCATATATAGATAGATAAATTTGGAACTCTAAATCCAACATGGTTTGTAGTAGCGCTTTGAAACTTGACAAAATAAAGGAGTTCTCAGTTTTGTCTCTATGGTTTGTTTCCTCTTCAAGTAGCCCTAGGCACAGACTGTGGAAAGCACTTTCATTGAGATGGGTTGTCAAGCTTCTAAGAAATAACGAGTTTCCGAAATACCAGCAAATATTTTTTCACACAATCTTGTTGATACTTGGTAGTAATGATCAGTACACAAATCCCACATGGCTCACCAAATTAGGTCTTCTAGGTTGAAGCGTTCGTCTACAGTAGCAGTTTTTATATTTAGGTTTCTCTCTGTTCTCTTCTATATAGATAGATGAATTTGGAACTCTAAATCCAACATGGTTTGTAGTAGCTCTTTGAAACTTGACAAAATAAAGGAGTTCTCAGATTTGTCTCTATGTTTTGTTTCCTCTTCAAGTAGCCCTAGGCACAGACTGTGGAAAAGCACTTTCATTGAAAGGGGTTGCCAAACTTCTAAGAAATAACGAGTTTCAGAAATACCAGCAAATATTTTTTCACCCAAACTTGATGATACTTGGTGGTAATGATTTGTATACAAATCCCACTTGCCTTACCAAATTTTGTTCTTCTAGTTTGAAGCGTTCGTCTACAGTAGCAGTTTTTATATTTAGGTTTCCCTCTGTTCTCTCCTATATAGAAAGATTAATTTGGAACTCTAAATCCAACATGCTTTTTAGTAGCTCTTTGAAACTTGACAAAATAAAGGAGTTCTCAGTTTTGTCTCTATGGTTTGTTTCCTCTTAAAGTAGCCCTAGGCACAGACTGTGGAAAGCACTTTCATTGAGATTGGTTGCCAAGCTTCTAAGAAATAACGAGTTTCCGAAACACCAGCAAATATTTCTTCACCCAATCTTGATGATACTTGGTGGTAGTGATCAGTACACAAATCCCACTTGCCTCACCAAATTTTTTTCTTCTAGGTTGAAGCGTTCGTCTACAGTAGCAGTTTTTATATTTAGGTTTCCCTCTGTTCTCTCCTATATAGATAGATGAATTTGGAACTCTAAATCCAACGTGGTTTGCAGTAGCTCTTTGAAACTTGACAAAATAAAGGAGTTCTCAGATTTGTCTCTATGGTTTGTTTCCTTTTCAAGTAGCCCTATGCACAGACTGTGGAAAAGCACTTTCATTGAGAGGGGTTGCCAAGCTTCTAAGAAATAACGAGTTTCCGAAATACCAGCAAATATTTTTTCACCCAATCTTGATGATACATGGTGGTAATGATTAGTATACAAATCCCACTTGGCTTACCAAATTTTGTTCTTCTAGGTTGAAGCGTTCTTCTACAGTAGCAGTTTTTATATTTAGGTTTCCCTCTGTTCTCTCCTATATAGATAGATGAATTTGGAACTCTAAATCCAACATGCTTTGTAGTAGCTCCTTGAAACATGACAAAATAAAGGAGTTCTCAGTTTTGTCTCTATGGTTTGTTTCCTCTTCAAGTAGCCCTAGGCACAGACTGTGGAAAAGCACTTTCATTGAGATGGGTTGCCAAGCTACTAAGAAATATCGAGTTTCCGAAATACCAGCAAATATTTTTTCACCCAAACTTGATGATACTTGGTGGTAAAGATCAGCACACAAATCCCACTTGGCTAACCAATTTTTGTTCATCTAGGATGAAGCATTCGTGCACAGTAGCAGTTTTTATATTTAGGTTTCCCTCTGTTCTCTCCTATATAGATAGATGAATTTGGAACTCTAAATCCAACATGGTTTGTAGTAGCTCTTTGAAACTTGACAAAATAAAGGAGTTCTCTGTTTTGTCTCTATGGTTTGTTTCCTCTTAAAGTAGCCCTAGGCACAGACTGTGGAAAGCACTTTCATTGAGATTGGTTGCCAAGCTTCTAAGAAATAACGAGTTTCTGAAATACCAGCAAATATCTCTTCACCCAATCTTGATGATACCTGGTGGTAGTGATCAGTACACAAATCCCACTTGCCTCACAAAATTTTGTTCTTCTAGGTTGAAGCGTTCGTCTACAGTAGCAGTTTTATATTTAGGTTTCTCTCTGTTCTCTCCTATATAGAGAGATGAATTTGGAACTCTAAATCCAACGTGGTTTGCAGTAGCTCTTTGAACTTGACAAAATAAAGGAGTTCTCAGTTTTGTCTCTATGGTTTGTTTCCTCTTCAAGTAGCCCTAGGCACAGACTGTGGAAAAGCACTTTCATTGAGAGGGGTTGCCAAGCTTCTAAGAAATAACGAGTTTCCGAAATACCAGCAAATATTTTTTTTCAACCAATCTTGATGATACTTGGTGGTAATGATCAGTACACAAATCCCACTTGGCTTACCAAATTTTGTTCTTCTAGGTTGAAGCGTTCGTGTACAGTAGCAGTTTTTATATTTAGGTTTCCCTCTGTTCTCTCCTATACAGATAGATGAATTTGGAACTCTAAATCCAACATGGTTTGTAGTAGCTCTTTGAAACTTGACAAAATAAAGGAGTTCTCAGTTTTGTCTCTATGGTTTGTTTCCTCTTCAAGTAGCCCTAGGCCCAGACTGTGGAAAGCACTTTCATTGAGAGGGGTTCCTAAGCTTCTACGAAATAACGAGTTTCCGAAATACCAGCAAATATTTTTTCACCCAATCTTGATAATACTTGGTGGTAATGATCAGTACACAAATCCCAAATGGCTCCCCAAATTTTGTTCTTCTAGGTTGAATCGTTCGTCTACAGTAGCAGGTTTTATATTTAGGTTTCCCTCTGTTCTCTCCCATATAGATAGATGATTTTGGAACTCTAAATCCAACATGGTTTCTAGTAGCTCTTTGAAACGTGACAAAATAAAGGAGTTCTCAGTTTTGTCTCTATGGTTTTTTTCCTCTTCAAGTAGCCCTAGGCACAGACTGTGGAAAAGCACTTTCATTGAGAGGGGTTGCCCAGCTTCTAAGAAATAACGAGTTTCCGAAATACCAGCAAATATTTTTTCACCCAATCTTGATGATACTTGTTGCTAATGATCAGTACACAAATCCCACTTGGCTCACCAAATTTAGTTCTTCTAGGTTGAAGCGTTCGAGTACAGTAGCCGTTTTTATATTTAGGTTTCCCTCTATTCTCTCCTATACAGATAGATGAATTTGGAACTCTAAATCCAACATGGTTTTTAGTAGCTCTTTGAAACTTGACAAAATAAAGGAGTTCTCAGTTTTGTCTCTCTGGTTTGTTTCCTCTTCATGTAGCCCTAGGAACAGACTGTGGAAAAGCACTTTCATTGAGATGGGTTGCCAAACTACTAAGAAATATCGAGTTTCCGAAATACCAGCAAATATTTTTTCAACCAAACTTGATGATACATGGTGGTAAAGATCAGCACACAAATCCCACTTGGCTAACCAATTTTTGTTCATCTAGGATGAAGCATTCGTGTACAGTAGCAGTTTTTATATTTAGGTTTCCCTCTGTTCTCTCCTATATAGATAGATGAATTTGGAACTCTAAATCCAACATGGTTTGTAGTAGCTCTTTGAAACTTGACAAAATAAAGGAGTTCTCTGTTTTATCTCTATGGTTTGTTTCCTCTTAAAGTAGCCCTAGGCACAGACTGTGGAAAGCACTTTCATTGAGATTGGTTGCCAAGCTTCTAAGAAATAACGAGTTTCCGAAATACCAGCAAATATTTCTTCACCCAATCTTGATGATACCTGGTGGTAGTGATCAGTACACAAATCCCACTTGCCTCACAAAATTTTGTTCTTATAGGTTGAAGCGTTCGTCTACAGTAGCAGTTTTATATTAAGGTTTCTCTCTGTTCTCTCCTATATAGAGAGATGAATTTGGAACTCTAAATCCAACGTGGTTTGCAGTAGCTCTTTGAAACTTGACAAAATAAAGGAGTTCTCAGTTTTGCCTCTATGGTTTGTTTCCTCTTCAAGTAGCCCTAGGCACAGACTGTGGAAAAGCACTTTCATTGAGAGGGGTTGCCAAGCTTCTAAGAAATAACGAGTTTCCGAAATACCAGCAAATATTTTTTCACCCAATCTTGATGATACGTGGTGGTAATGATCAGTACACAAGTCCCACTTGGCTCACCAAATTTTGTTGTTCTAGGTTGAAGCGTTCGTCTACAGTAGCAGTTTTTATATTTAGGTTTCCCTCTGTTCTCTCATATATAGATAGATAAATTTGGAACTCTAAATCCAACATGGTTTGTAGTAGCGCTTTGAAACTTGACAAAATAAAGGAGTTCTCAGTTTTGTCTCTATGGTTTGTTTCCTCTTCAAGTAGCCCTAGGCACAGACTGTGGAAAGCACTTTCATTGAGATGGGTTGTCAAGCTTCTAAGAAATAACGAGTTTCCGAAATACCAGCAAATATTTTTTCACACAATCTTGTTGATACTTGGTGGTAATGATCAGTACACAAATCCCACATGGCTCACCAAATTAGGTCTTCTAGGTTGAAGCGTTCGTCTACAGTAGCAGTTTTTATATTTAGGTTTCTCTCTGTTCTCTTCTATATAGATAGATGAATTTGGAACTCTAAATCCAACATGGTTTGTAGTAGCTCTTTGAAACTTGACAAAATAAAGGAGTTCTCAGATTTGTCTCTATGTTTTGTTTCCTCTTCAAGTAGCCCTAGGCACAGACTGTGGAAAAGCACTTTCATTGAAAGGGGTTGCCAAACTTCTAAGAAATAACGAGTTTCGGAAATACCAGCAAATATTTTTTCACCCAAACTTGATGATACTTGGTGGTAATGATTTGTATACAAATCCCACTTGCCTTACCAAATTTTGTTCTTCTAGTTTGAAGCGTTCGTCTACAGTAGCAGTTTTTATATTTAGGTTTCCCTCTGTTCTCTCCTATATAGAAAGATTAATTTGGAACTCTAAATCCAACATGCTTTTTAGTAGCTCTTTGAAACTTGACAAAATAAAGGAGTTCTCAGTTTTGTCTCTATGGTTTGTTTCCTCTTAAAGTAGCCCTAGGCACAGACTGTGGAAAGCACTTTCATTGAGATTGGTTGCCAAGCTTCTAAGAAATAACGAGTTTCCGAAACACCAGCAAATATTTCTTCACCCAATCTTGATGATACTTGGTGGTAGTGATCAGTACACAAATCCCACTTGCCTCACCAAATTTTTTTCTTCTAGGTTGAAGCGTTCGTTTACAGTAGCAGTTTTTATATTTAGGTTTCCCTCTGTTCTCTCCTATATAGATAGATGAATTTGGAACTCTAAATCCAACGTGGTTTGCAGTAGCTCTTTGAAACTTGACAAAATAAAGGAGTTCTCAGATTTGTCTCTATGGTTTGTTTCCTTTTCAAGTAGCCCTATGCACAGACTGTGGAAAAGCACTTTCAATTGAGAGGGGTTGCCAAGCTTCTAAGAAATAACGAGTTTCCGAAATACCAGCAAATATTTTTTCACCCAATCTTGATGATACTTGGTGGTAATGATTAGTATACAAATCCCACTTGGCTTACCAAATTTTGTTCTTCTAGGTTGAAGCGTTCTTCTACAGTAGCAGTTTTTATATTTAGGTTTCCCTCTGTTCTCTCCTATATAGATAGATGAATTTGGAACTCTAAATCCAACATGCTTTGTAGTAGCTCCTTGAAACTTGACAAAATAAAGGAGTTCTCAGTTTTGTCTCTATGGTTTGTTTCCTCTTCAAGTAGCCCTAGGCACAGACTGTGGAAAGCACTTTCATTGAGATGGGTTGCCAAGCTACTAAGAAATATCGAGTTTCCGAAATACCAGCAAATATTTTTTCACCCAAACTTGATGATACTTGGTGGTAAAGATCAGCACACAAATCCCACTTGGCTAACCAATTTTTGTTCATCTAGGATGAAGCATTCGTGTACAGTAGCAGTTTTTATATTTAGGTTTCCCTCTGTTCTCTCCTATATAGATAGATGAATTTGGAACTCTAAATCCAACATGGTTTGTAGTAGCTCTTTGAAACTTGACAAAATAAAGGAGTTCTCTGTTTGGTCTCTATGGTTTGTTTCCTCTTAAAGTAGCCCTAGGCACAGACTGTGGAAAGCACTTTCATTGAGATTGGTTGCCAAGCTTCTAAGAAATAACGAGTTTCTGAAATACCAGCAAATATCTCTTCACCCAATCTTGATGATACCTGGTGGTAGTGATCAGTACACAAATCCCACTTGCCTCACAAAATTTTGTTCTTCTAGGTTGAAGCGTTCGTCTACAGTAGCAGTTTTATATTTAGGTTTCTCTCTGTTTCTCCCTATATAGAGAGATGAATTTGGAACTCTAAATCCAACGTGGTTTGCAGTAGCTCTTTGAAACTTGACAAAATAAAGGAGTTCTCAGTTTTGCCTCTATGGTTTGTTTCCTCTTCAAGTAGCCCTAGGCACAGACTGTGGAAAAGCACTTTCATTGAGAGGGGTTGCCAAGCTTCTAAGAAATAACGAGTTTCCGAAATACCAGCAAATATTTTTTTTCAACCAATCTTGATGATACTTGGTGGTAATGATCAGTACACAAATCCCACTTGGCTTACCAAATTTTGTTCTTCGAGGTTGAAGCGTTCGTGTACAGTAGCAGTTTTTATATTTAGGTTTCCCTCTGTTCTCTCCTATACAGATAGATGAATTTGGAACTCTAAATCCAACATGGTTTGTAGTAGCTCTTTGAAACTTGACAAAATAAAGGAGTTCTCAGTTTTGTCTCTATGGTTTGTTTCCTCTTCAAGTAGCCCTAGGCCCAGACTGTGGAAAGCACTTTCATTGAGAGGGGTTCCTAAGCTTCTACGAAATAACGAGTTTCCGAAATACCAGCAAATATTTTTTCACCCAATCTTGATAATACTTGGTGGTAATGATCAGTACACAAATCCCAAATGGCTCCCCAAATTTTGTTCTTCTAGGTTGAATCGTTCGTCTACAGTAGCAGGTTTTATATTTAGGTTTCCCTCTGTTCTCTCCCATATAGATAGATGATTTTGGAACTCTAAATCCAACATGGTTTCTAGTAGCTCTTTGAAACGTGACAAAATAAAGGAGTTCTCAGTTTTGTCGCTATGGTTTGTTTCCTCTTCAAGTAGCCCTAGGCACAGGACTGTGGAAAAGCACTTTCATTGAGAGGGGTTCCAAGCTTCTAAGAAATAACGAGTTTCCGAAATACCAGCAAATATTTTTTCACCCAATCTTGATGATACTTGGTGGTAATGATCAGTACACAAGTCCCACTTGGCTCACCAAATTTTGTTGTTCTAGGTTGAAGCGTTCGTCTACAGTAGCAGTTTTTATATTTAGGTTTCCCTCTGTTCTCTCATATATAGATAGATAAATTTGGAACTCTAAATCCAACATGGTTTGTAGTAGCGCTTTGAAACTTGACAAAATAAAGGAGTTCTCAGTTTTGTCTCTATGGTTTGTTTCCTCTTCAAGTAGCCCTAGGCACAGACTGTGGAAAGCACTTTCATTGAGATGGGTTGTCAAGCTTCTAAGAAATAACGAGTTTCCGAAATACCAGCAAATATTTTTTCACACAATCTTGTTGATACTTGGTAGTAATGATCAGTACACAAATCCCACATGGCTCACCAAATTAGGTCTTCTAGGTTGAAGCGTTCGTCTACAGTAGCAGTTTTTATATTTAGGTTTCTCTCTGTTCTCTTCTATATAGATAGATGAATTTGGAACTCTAAATCCAACATGGTTTGTAGTAGCTCTTTGAAACTTGACAAAATAAAGGAGTTCTCAGATTTGTCTCTATGTTTTGTTTCCTCTTCAAGTAGCCCTAGGCACAGACTGTGGAAAAGCACTTTCATTGAAAGGGGTTGCCAAACTTCTAAGAAATAACGAGTTTCAGAAATACCAGCAAATATTTTTTCACCCAAACTTGATGATACTTGGTGGTAATGATTTGTATACAAATCCCACTTGCCTTACCAAATTTTGTTCTTCTAGTTTGAAGCGTTCGTCTACAGTAGCAGTTTTTATATTTAGGTTTCCCTCTGTTCTCTCCTATATAGAAAGATTAATTTGGAACTCTAAATCCAACATGCTTTTTAGTAGCTCTTTGAAACTTGACAAAATAAAGGAGTTCTCAGTTTTGTCTCTATGGTTTGTTTCCTCTTAAAGTAGCCCTAGGCACAGACTGTGGAAAGCACTTTCATTGAGATTGGTTGCCAAGCTTCTAAGAAATAACGAGTTTCCGAAACACCAGCAAATATTTCTTCACCCAATCTTGATGATACTTGGTGGTAGTGATCAGTACACAAATCCCACTTGCCTCACCAAAATTTTTTCTTCTAGGTTGAAGCGTTCGTCTACAGTAGCAGTTTTTATATTTAGGTTTCCCTCTGTTCTCTCCTATATAGATAGATGAATTTGGAACTCTAATCCAACGTGGTTTGCAGTAGCTCTTTGAAACTTGACAAAATAAAGGAGTTCTCAGATTTGTCTCTATGGTTTGTTTCCTTTCAAGTAGCCCTATGCACAGACTGTGGAAAAGCACTTTCATTGAGAGGGGTTGCCAAGCTTCTAAGAAATAACGAGTTTCCGAAATACCAGCAAATATTTTTTCACCCAATCTTGATGATACTTGGTGGTAATGATTAGTATACAAATCCCAAATGGCTCCCCAAATTTTGTTCTTCTAGGTTGAAGCGTTCTTCTACAGTAGCAGTTTTTATATTTAGGTTTCCCTCTGTTCTCTCCTATATAGATAGATGAATTTGGAACTCTAAATCCAACATGCTTTGTAGTAGCTCCTTGAAACATGACAAAATAAAGGAGTTCTCAGTTTTGTCTTTATGGTTTGTTTCCTCTTCAAGTAGCCCTAGGCACAGACTGTGGAAAAAGCACTTTCATTGAGATGGGTTGCCAAGCTACTAAGAAATATCGAGTTTCCGAAATACCAGCAAATATTTTTTCACCCAAACTTGATGATACTTGGTGGTAAAGATCAGCACACAAATCCCACTTGGCTAACCAATTTTTGTTCATCTAGGGATGAAGCATTCGTGCACAGTAGCAGTTTTTATATTTAGGTTTCCCTCTGTTCTCTCCTATATAGATAGATGAATTTGGAACTCTAAATCCAACATGGTTTGTAGTAGCTCTTTGAAACTTGACAAAATAAAGGAGTTCTCTGTTTTGTCTCTATGGTTTGTTTCCTCTTAAAGTAGCCCTAGGCACAGACTGTGGAAAGCACTTTCATTGAGATTGGTTGCCAAGCTTCTAAGAAATAACGAGTTTCTGAAATACCAGCAAATATCTCTTCACCCAATCTTGATGATACCTGGTGGTAGTGATCAGTACACAAATCCCACTTGCCTCACAAAATTTTGTTCTTCTAGGTTGAAGCGTTCGTCTACAGTAGCAGTTTTATATTTAGGTTTCTCTCTGTTCTCTCCTATATAGAGAGATGAATTTGGAACTCTAAATCCAACGTGGTTTGCAGTAGCTCTTTGAAACTTGACAAAATAAAGGAGTTCTCAGTTTTGCCTCTATGGTTTGTTTCCTCTTCAAGTAGCCCTAGGCACAGACTGTGGAAAAGCACTTTCATTGAGAGGGGTTGCCAAGCTTCTAAGAAATAACGAGTTTCCGAAATACCAGCAAATATTTTTTTTCAACCAATCTTGATGATACTTGGTGGTAATGATCAGTACACAAATCCCACTTGGCTTACCAAATTTTGTTCTTCTAGGTTGAAGCGTTCGTGTACAGTAGCAGTTTTTATATTTAGGTTTCCCTCTGTTCTCTCCTATACAGATAGATGAATTTGGAACTCTAAATCCAACATGGTTTGTAGTAGCTCTTTGAAACTTGACAAAATAAAGGAGTTCTCAGTTTTGTCTCTATGGTTTGTTTCCTCTTCAAGTAGCCCTAGGCCCAGACTGTGGAAAGCACTTTCATTGAGAGGGGTTCCTAAGCTTCTACGAAATAACGAGTTTCCGAAATACCAGCAAATATTTTTTCACCCAATCTTGATAATACTTGGTGGTAATGATCAGTACACAAATCCCAAATGGCTCCCCAAATTTTGTTCTTCTTGGTTGAAGCGTTCGTCTACAGTAGCAGGTTTTATATTTAGGTTTCCCTCTGTTCTCTCCCATATAGATAGATGATTTTGGAACTCTAAATCCAACATGGTTTGTAGTAGCTCTTTGAAACTTGACAAAATAAAGGAGTTCTCAGTTTTGTCGCTATGGTTTGTTTCCTCTTCAAGTAGCCCTAGGCACAGACTATGGAAAAGCACTTTCATTGAGAGGGGTTCCCAAGCTTCTAAGAAATAACGAGTTTCCGAAATACCAGCAAATATTTTTTCACCCAATCTTGATGATACGTGGTGGTAATGATCAGTACACAAGTCCCACTTGGCTCACCAAATTTTGTTCTTCTAGGTTGAAGCGTTCGTCTACAGTAGCAGTTTTTATATTTAGGTTTCACTCTGTTCTCTCATATATAGATAGATAAATTTGGAACTCTAAATCAAACATGGTTTGTAGTAGCGCTTTGAAACTTCACAAAATAAAGGAGTTCTCAGTTTTGTCTCTATGGTTTGTTTCCTCTTCAAGTAGACCTAGGCACAGACTGTGGAAAGCACTTTCATTGAGATGGGTTGTCAAGCTTCTAAGAAATAACGAGTTTCCGAAATACCAGCAAATATTTTTTCACACAATCTTGTTGATACTTGGTGGTAATGATCAGTACACAAATCCCACTTGGCTCACCAAATTAGGTCTTCTAGGTTGAAGCGTTCGTCTACAGTAGCAGTTTTTATATTTAGGTTTCTCTCTGTTCTCTTCTATATAGATAGATGAATTTGGAACTCTAAATCCAACATGGTTTGTAGTAGCTCTTTGAAACTTGACAAAATAAAGGAGTTCTCAGATTTGTCTCTATGTTTTGTTTCCTCTTCAAGTAGCCATAGGCACAGACTGTGGAAAAGCACTTTCATTGAAAGGGGTTGCCAAGCTTCTAAGAAATAACGAGTTTCCAAAATACCAGCAAATATTTTTTCACACAAACTTGATGATACTTGGTGGTAATGATTTGTATACAAATTCCACTTGGCTTACCAAATTTTGTTCTTCTACGTTGAAGCGTTCGTCTACAGTAGCAGTTTTTATATTTAGGTTTCCCTCTCTTCTCCTGTATAGATAGATGAATTTGGAACTCTAAATCCAACATGCTTTGTAGTAGCTCCTTGAAACTTGACAAAATAAAGGAGTTCTCAGTTTTGTCTCTATGGTTTGTTTCCTCTTAAAGTAGTCCTATGCACAGACTGTGGAAAGCACTTTCATTGAGATTGGTTGCCAAGCTTCTAAGAAATAACGAGTTTCCGAAATACCAGCAAATATTTCTTCACCCAATCTTGATGATACTTGGTGGTAGTGATCAGTACACAAATCCCACTTGCCTCATAAATTTTGTTCTTCTAGGTTGAAGTGTTCGTCTACAGTAGCAGTTTTATATTTAGGTTTCTCTCTGTTCTCTCCTATATAGATAGATGAATTTGGAACTCTAAATCCAACGTGGTTTGCAGTAGCTATTTGAAACTTGACAAAATAAAGGAGTTCTCAGATTTGTCTCTATGGTTTGTTTCCTCTTCAAGTAGCCCTAGGCACAGACTGTGGAAAAGCACTTTCATTGAGAGGGTTTGCCAAGCTTCTAAGAAATAACGAGTTTCGGAAATACCAGCAAATATTTTTTCACCCAAACTTGATGATACTTGGTGGTAATGATTAGTATACAAATCGCACTTGGCTTACCAAATTTTGTTCTTCTAGGTTGAAGCGTTCGTCTACAGTAGCAGTTTTTATATTTATGTTTCCCTCTGTTCTCTCCTATATAGATAGATGAATTTAGAACTCTAAATCCAACATGCTTTGTAGTAGCTCCTTGAAACTTGACAAAATAAAGGAGTTCTCAGTTTTGTCTCTATGGTTTGTTTCCTCTTCAAGTAGCCCTAGGCACAGACTGTGGAAAAACACTTTCATTGAGAGGGGTTGCCAAGCTTCTAAGAAATAACGAGTTTCCGAAATACCAGCAAATATTTTTTCACCCAATCTTGATGATACGTGATGGTAATGAAAAGTACACAAATCCCACTTGGCTCACCAAATTTTGTTTTGCTACGTTGAAGCCTTCGTTTACAGTAGCAGTTTTTATTTTCAGGTTTCACTCTGTTCTCTCCTATATAGATAGATGAATTTGGAACTCTAAATCCAACATGGTTTGTAGTAGCTCTTTTAAACTTGACAAAATAAAGGAGTTCTCAGATTTGTCTCTATGTTTTGTTTCCTCTTCAAGTAGCCCTAGGCGCAGACTGTGGAAAAACACTTTCATTGAGAGGTTTTGCCAAGCTTCTAAGAAATAACGAGTTTCAGAAAAACCAGCAAATATTTTTTCACCCAATCTTGATGATACGTGATGGTAATGAAAAGTACACAAATCCCACTTGGCTTACCAAATTTAGTTCTTCTAGGTTGAAGCGTTCGTGTACAGTAGCAGTTTTTATATTTAGGTTTCCCTCTGTTCTCTCCTATATAGATAGATGAATTTGGAACTCTAAATCCAACATGGTTTGTAGTAGCTCTTTGAAACTTGGCAAAATAAAGGAGTTCTCAGTTTTGTTTCTATGGTTTGTTTCCTTTTAAAGTAGCCCTAGGCACAGACTGTGGAAAGCACTTTCATTGAGATGGGATGTCAAGCTTCTAAGAAATAACGAGTTTCCGAAATACCAGCAAATATTTTTCACACAATCTTGTTGATACTTGGTGGTAATGATCAGTACACAAATCCCACTTGGCTCACCAAATTTTGTTCTTCTAGGTTGAAGCGTTCGTCTACAGTAGCAGGTTTTATATTTAGGTTTCTCTCTGTTCTCTCCTATATAGATAGATGAATTTGGAACTCTAAATCCAACATGGTTTGTAGTAGCTCTTTGAAACTTGGCAAAATAAAGGAGTTCTCAGATTTGTCTCTATGGTTTGTTTCCTCTTCAAGTAGCCCTAGGCACAGACTGTGGAAAGCACTTTCATTGAGATGGGTTGTCAAGCTTCTAAGAAATAACGAGTCTCCGAAATACCAGCAAATATTTTTCACACAATCTTGTTGATACTTGGTGGTAATGATCAGTACACAAATCCCACTTGGCTCACCAAATTTTGTTCCAGGTTGAAGCGTTCGTCTACAGTAGCAGTTTTTATATTTAGGTTTCTCTCTGTTCTCTCCTATATAGATAGATGAATTTGGAACTCTAAATCCAACATGGTTTGTAGTAGCTCTTTGAAACTTGACAAAATAAAGGAGGTCTCAGATTTGTCTCTATGGTTTGTTTCCTTTTCAAGTAGCCCTAGGCACAGACTGTGGAAAATCACTTTCATTGAGAGGGGTTCCCAAGCTTCTAAGAAATATCGAGTTCCGAAATACCAGCAAATATTTTTTCACCCAAACTTGATGATACTTGGTGGTAATGATCCGCACACAAATCCCACTTGGCTAACCAATTTTTGTTCATCTAAGATGAAGCATTCGCGTACAGTAGCAGTTTTTATATTTAGGTTTCCCTCTGTTCTCTCCTCTATAGACAGATGAATTTGGAACTCTAAATCAAACATGGTTTGTAGTAGCTCTTTGAAATTTGTCAAAATAAAGGAGTTCTCAGTTTTTTCTCTATGGTTTGTTTCCTCTTAAAGTAGCCCTAGGCACAGACTCGGAAAGTACTTTCATTGAGATTGGTTGCCAAGCTTCTAAGAAATAACGAGTTTCGGAAATACCAGCAAATATTTCTTCACCCAATCTTGATGATACTTGGTGGTAGTGATCAGTACACAAATCCCACTTGCCTCACCAAATTTTTTTCTTCTAGGTTGAAGCGTTCGTTTACAGTAGCAGTTTTTATATTTAGGTTTCCCTCTGTTCTCTCCTATATAGATAGATGAATTTGGAACTCTAAATCCAACGTGGTTTGCAGTAGCTCTTTGAAACTTGACAAAATAAAGGAGTTCTCAGATTTGTCTCTATGGTTTGTTTCCTTTTCAAGTAGCCCTATGCACAGACTGTGGAAAAGCACTTTCATTGAGAGGGGTTGCCAAGCTTCTAAGAAATAACGAGTTTCCGAAATACCAGCAAATATTTTTTCACCCAATCTTGATGATACTTGGTGGTAATGATTAGTATACAAATCCCACTTGGCTTACCAAATTTTGTTCTTCTAGGTTGAAGCGTTCTTCTACAGTAGCAGTTTTTATATTTAGGTTTCCCTCTGTTCTCTCCTATATAGATAGATGAATTTGGAACTCTAAATCCAACATGCTTTGTAGTAGCTCCTTGAAACTTGACAAAATAAAGGAGTTCTCAGTTTTGTCTCTATGGTTTGTTTCCTCTTCAAGTAGCCCTAGGCACAGACTGTGGAAAAGCACTTTCATTGAGATGGGTTGCCAAGCTACTAAGAAATATCGAGTTTCCGAAATACCAGCAAATATTTTTTCAGCCAAACTTGATGATACTTGGTGGTAAAGATCAGCACACAAATCCCACTTGGCTAACCAATTTTTGTTCATCTAGGATGAAGCATTCGTGTACAGTAGCAGTTTTTATATTTAGGTTTCCCTCTGTTCTCTCCTATATAGATAGATGAATTTGGAACTCTAAATCCAACATGGTTTGTAGTAGCTCTTTGAAACTTGACAAAATAAAGGAGTTCTCTGTTTTGTCTCTATGGTTTGTTTCCTCTTAAAGTAGCCCTAGGCACAGACTGTGGAAAGCACTTTCATTGAGATTGGTTGCCAAGCTTCTAAGAAATAACGAGTTTCTGAAATACCAGCAAATATCTCTTCACCCAATCTTGATGATACCTGGTGGTAGTGATCAGTACACAAATCCCACTTGCCTCACAAAATTTTGTTCTTCTAGGTTGAAGCGTTCGTCTACAGTAGCAGTTTTATATTTAGGTTTCTCTCTGTTCTCTCCTATATAGAGAGATGAATTTGGAACTCTAAATCCAACGTGGTTTGCAGTAGCTCTTTGAAACTTGACAAAATAAAGGAGTTCTCAGTTTTGCCTCTATGGTTTGTTTCCTCTTCAAGTAGCCCTAGGCACAGACTGTGGAAAAGCACTTTCATTGAGAGGGGTTGCCAAGCTTCTAAGAAATAACGAGTTTCCGAAATACCAGCAAATATTTTTTTTCAACCAATCTTGATGATACTTGGTGGTAATGATCAGTACACAAATCCCACTTGGCTTACCAAATTTTGTTCTTCGAGGTTGAAGCGTTCGTGTACAGTAGCAGTTTTTATATTTAGGTTTCCCTCTGTTCTCTCCTATACAGATAGATGAATTTGGAAGTCTAAATCCAACATGGTTTGTAGTAGCTCTTTGAAACTTGACAAAATAAAGGAGTTCTCAGTTTTGTCTCTATGGTTTGTTTCCTCTTCAAGTAGCCCTAGGCCCAGACTGTGGAAAGCACTTTCATTGAGAGGGGTTCCTAAGCTTCTACGAAATAACGAGTTTCCGAAATACCAGCAAATATTTTTTCACCCAATCTTGATAATACTTGGTGGTAATGATCAGTACACAAATCCCAAATGGCTCCCCAAATTTTGTTCTTCTAGGTTGAATCGTTCGTCTACAGTAGCAGGTTTTATATTTAGGTTTCCCTCTGTTCTCTCCCATATAGATAGATGATTTTGGAACTCTAAATCCAACGTGGTTTGCAGTAGCTCTTTGAAACTTGACAAAATAAAGGAGTTCTCAGTTTTGCCTCTATGGTTTGTTTCCTCTTCAAATAGCCCTAGGCACAGACTGTGGAAAGCACTTTCATTGAGAGGGGTTCCTAAGCTTCTACGAAATAACGAGTTTCCGAAATACCAGCAAATATTTTTTCACCCAATCTTGATAATACTTGGTGCTAATGATCAGTACTCAAATCCCACTTGGCTCCCCAAATTTTGTTCTTCTAGGATGAAGCGTTCGTCTACAGTAGCAGGTTTTATATTTAGGTTTCCCTCTGTTTTCTCCCATATAGATAGATGAATTTGGAACTCTAAATCCAACATGGTTTGTAGTAGCTCTTTGAAACTCGATAAAATAAAGGAGTTCTCAGATTTGTCTCTATGGTTTGTTTCCTCTTCAAGTAGTCCTAGGCACAGACTGTGGAAAAGCACTTTCATTGAGAGGGGCTGCCAAGCTTCTAAGAAATAACGAGTTTCCGAAATACCAGCAAATATTTTTTCACCCAATCTTGATGATACTTGTTGCTAATGATCAGTACACAAATCCCACTTGGCTTACCAAATTTTGTTCTTCTATGTTGAAGCGTTCGTCTAAAGTAGCAGTTTTTATATTTAGGTTTCCTTCTGTTCTCTCCTATATAGATAGATGAATTTGGAACTCTAAATCCAACATGCTTTGTAGTAGCTCCTTGAAACTTCACAAAATAAAGGAGTTCTCAGTTTTGTCTCTATGGTTTTTTTCCTCTTCAAGTAGCCCTAGGCACAGACTGTGGAAAAGCACTTTCATTGAGAGGGGTTGCCCAGCTTCTAAGAAATAACGAGTTTCCGAAATACCAGCAAATATTTTTTCACCCAATCTTGATGATACTTTTTGCTAATGATCAGTACACAAATCCCACTTGGCTCACCAAATTTAGTTCTTCTAGGTTGAAGCGTTCGAGTACAGTAGCCGTTTTTATATTTAGGTTTCCCTCTATTCTCTCCTATACAGATAGATGAATTTGGAACTCTAAATCCAACATGGTTTTTAGTAGCTCTTTGAAACTTGACAAAATAAAGGAGTTCTCAGTTTTGTCTCTCTGGTTTGTTTCCTCTTCATGTAGCCCTAGGAACAGACTGTGGAAAAGCACTTTCATTGAGATGGGTTGCCAAGCTACTAAGAAATATCGAGTTTCCGAAATACCAGCAAATATTTTTTCACCCAAACTTGATGATACATGGTGGTAAAGATCAGCACACAAATCCCACTTGGCTAACCAATTTTTGTTCATCTAGGATGAAGCATTCGTGTACAGTAGCAGTTTTTATATTTAGGTTTCCCTCTGTTCTCTCCTATATAGATAGATGAATTTGGAACTCTAAATCCAACTTGGTTTGTAGTAGCTCTTTGAAACTTGACAAAATAAAGGAGTTCTCTGTTTTATCTCTATGGTTTGTTTCCTCTTAAAGTAGCCCTAGGCACAGACTGTGGAAAGCACTTTCATTGAGATTGGTTGCCAAGCTTCTAAGAAATAACGAGTTTCCGAAATACCAGCAAATATTTCTTCACCCAATCTTGATGATACCTGGTGGTAGTGATCAGTACACAAATCCCACTTGCCTCACAAAATTTTGTTCTTCTAGGTTGAAGCGTTCGTCTACAGTAGCAGTTTTATATTAAGGTTTCTCTCTGTTCTCTCCTATATAGAGAGATGAATTTGGAACTCTAAATCCAACGTGGTTTGCAGTAGCTCTTTGAAACTTGACAAAATAAAGGAGTTCTCAGTTTTGCCTCTATGGTTTGTTTCCTCTTCAAGTAGCCCTAGGCACAGACTGTGGAAAAGCACTTTCATTGAGAGGGGTTGCCAAGCTTCTAAGAAATAACGAGTTTCCGAAATACCAGCAAATATTTTTTCACCCAATCTTGATGATACGTGGTGGTAATGATCAGTACACAAGTCCCACTTGGCTCACCAAATTTTGTTGTTCTAGGTTGAAGCGTTCGTGTACAGTAGCAGTTTTTATATTTAGGTTTCCCTCTGTTCTCTCATATATAGATAGATAAATTTGGAACTCTAAATCCAACATGGTTTGTAGTAGCGCTTTGAAACTTGACAAAATAAAGGAGTTCTCAGTTTTGTCTCTATGGTTTGTTTCCTCTTCAAGTAGCCCTAGGCACAGACTGTGGAAAGCACTTTCATTGAGATGGGTTGTCAAGCTTCTAAGAAATAACGAGTTTCCGAAATACCAGCAAATATTTTTTCACACAATCTTGTTGATACTTGGTGGTAATGATCAGTACACAAATCCCACATGGCTCACCAAATTAGGTCTTCTAGGTTGAAGCGTTCGTCTACAGTAGCAGTTTTTATATTTAGGTTTCTCTCTGTTCTCTTCTATATAGATAGATGAATTTGGAACTCTAAATCCAACATGGTTTGTAGTAGCTCTTTGAAACTTGACAAAATAAAGGAGTTCTCAGATTTGTCTCTATGTTTTGTTTCCTCTTCAAGTAGCCCTAGGCACAGACTGTGGAAAAGCACTTTCATTGAAAGGGGTTGCCAAACTTCTAAGAAATAACGAGTTTCGGAAATACCAGCAAATATTTTTTCACCCAAACTTGATGATACTTGGTGGTAATGATTTGTATACAAATCCCACTTGCCTTACCAAATTTTGTTCTTCTAGTTTGAAGCGTTCGTCTACAGTAGCAGTTTTTATATTTAGGTTTCCCTCTGTTCTCTCCTATATAGAAAGATTAATTTGGAACTCTAAATCCAACATGCTTTTTAGTAGCTCTTTGAAACTTGACAAAATAAAGGAGTTCTCAGTTTTGTCTCTATGGTTTGTTTCCTCTTAAAGTAGCCCTAGGCACAGACTGTGGAAAGCACTTTCATTGAGATTGGTTGCCAAGCTTCTAAGAAATAACGAGTTTCCGAAACACCAGCAAATATTTCTTCACCCAATCTTGATGATACTTGGTGGTAGTGATCAGTACACAAATCCCTGCCTCACCAAATTTTTTTCTTCTAGGTTGAAGCGTTCGTTTACAGTAGCAGTTTTTATATTTAGGTTTCCCTCTGTTCTCTCCTATATAGATAGATGAATTTGGAACTCTAAATCCAACGTGGTTTGCAGTAGCTCTTTGAAACTTGACAAAATAAAGGAGTTCTCAGATTTGTCTCTATGGTTTGTTTCCTTTTCAAGTAGCCCTATGCACAGACTGTGGAAAAGCACTTTCATTGAGAGGGGTTGCCAAGCTTCTAAGAAATAACGAGTTTCCGAAATACCAGCAAATATTTTTCACCCAATCTTGATGATACTTGGTGGTAATGATTAGTATACAAATCCCACTTGGCTTACCAAATTTTGTTCTTCTAGGTTGAAGCGTTCTTCTACAGTAGCAGTTTTTATATTTAGGTTTCCCTCTGTTCTCTCCTATATAGATAGATGAATTTGGAACTCTAAATCCAACATGCTTTGTAGTAGCTCCTTGAAACTTGACAAAATAAAGGAGTTCTCAGTTTTGTCTCTATGGTTTGTTTCCTCTTCAAGTAGCCCTAGGCACAGACTGTGGAAAAGCACTTTCATTGAGATGGGTTGCCAAGCTACTAAGAAATATCGAGTTTCCGAAATACCAGCAAATATTTTTCAGCCAAACTTGATGATACTTGGTGGTAAAGATCAGCACACAAATCCCACTTGGCTAACCAATTTTTGTTCATCTAGGATGAAGCATTCGTGTACAGTAGCAGTTTTTATATTTAGGTTTCCCTCTGTTCTCTCCTATATAGATAGATGAATTTGGAACTCTAAATCCAACATGGTTTGTAGTAGCTCTTGAAACTTGACAAAATAAAGGAGTTCTCTGTTTTGTCTCTATGGTTTGTTTCCTCTTAAAGTAGCCCTAGGCACAGACTGTGGAAAGCACTTTCATTGAGATTGGTTGCCAAGCTTCTAAGAAATAACGAGTTTCTGAAATACCAGCAAATATCTCTTCACCCAATCTTGATGATACCTGGTGGTAGTGATCAGTACACAAATCCCACTTGCCTCACAAAATTTTGTTCTTCTAGGTTGAAGCGTTCGTCTACAGTAGCAGTTTTATATTTAGGTTTCTCTCTGTTCTCTCCTATATAGAGAGATGAATTTGGAACTCTAAATCCAACGTGGTTTGCAGTAGCTCTTTGAAACTTGACAAAATAAAAGGAGTTCTCAGTTTTGCCTCTATGGTTTGTTTCCTCTTCAAGTAGCCCTAGGCACAGACTGTGGAAAAGCACTTTCATTGAGAGGGGTTGCCAAGCTTCTAAGAAATAACGAGTTTCCGAAATACCAGCAAATATTTTTTTTCAACCAATCTTGATGATACTTGGTGGTAATGATCAGTACACAAATCCCACTTGGCTTACCAAATTTTGTTCTTCTAGGTTGAAGCGTTCGTGTACAGTAGCAGTTTTTATATTTAGGTTTCCCTCTGTTCTCTCCTATACAGATAGATGAATTTGGAACTCTAAATCCAACATGGTTTGTAGTAGCTCTTTGAAACTTGACAAAATAAAGGAGTTCTCAGTTTTTTCTCTATGGTTTGTTTCCTCTTCAAGTAGCCCTAGGCCCAGACTGTGAAAGCACTTTCATTGAGAGGGTTCCTAAGCTTCTACGAAATAACGAGTTTCCGAAATACCAGCAAATATTTTTTCACCCAATCTTGATAATACTTGGTGGTAATGATCAGTACACAAATCCCAAATGGCTCCCAAATTTTGTTCTTCTAGGTTGAATCGTTCGTCTACAGTAGCA
>NW_027516364.1:0-60418 GCF_048772815.1 Callospermophilus lateralis
ACAGTCTCTGCTTAGGGCTACTTGAAGCGGATACAAATCATAGTGACAAAACTGAGAACTCCTTTATTTTGTCAAGTTTCAAAGAGCTACTACAAACCATGTTGGATTTAGAGTTCCAAATTCATCTATCTATATATTATAGAACAGATGAAACCTAAATATAAAAATTGCTACTGTAGACGAACGCTTCAACCTAGAAGAACAAAATTTGGTGAGCCAAGTGGGATTTGTGTACTGATCATCACCAGAAAGTATCATCAAGGTTGGGTGAAAAAATATTTACTGGTATTTCAGAAAATCGTAATTTTGAGAGCTTGGCAACCCCTCTCAATGAAAGTGCTTTTCCACCGTCTGTGCCTAGGGCTACTTGAATAGGAAACAATCAATAGAGACAAAACTGAGAACTCCTTCATTTTGTCAAGTTTCAAAGAGCTACTACAAACCATGTTGGATTTAGAGTACCAAATTCATCTATCTATATAGAAGAGAACAGAGTAAAACCTAAAATAAAAACTGCTACTGTAGACGAACGCTTCAATCTAGAAGAACAAAATTTGGTGAGCCAAGTGGGATTTGTGTACTTGTCCTTACCACCAAGTATCATCAAGTTTGAGTGAAAAAATATTTGCTGGTATTTCATAAAATCGTTATTTCTTAGAAGCTTGGCAACCCGTCTCAAAGAAAGTGCTTTTCCACCGTCTGTGCCAGGGCTACTTGAAGTGGAAACAAACCATAGAGACAAAACTGAGAACTCCTTTATTTTCTCAAGTTTCAAAGAGCTACTACAAACCATAATGGATTTAGAGTTCCAAATTAATCTATCTATATAGGAGAGAGCAGAGTGAAACGTAAATATAAAAACTGCTACTCTAGACGAACGCTTCAACATAGAAGAACAAAATTTGGTGAGCCAAGTGGGACTTGTGTACCGATCTTCACCACCAAGAATCATCAAGATTGGGTGAAAAAATATTTGCTGGTAATTCGGAAACTCTTTAATTCTTAGAAGCTTGGCAACCCCTCTCAATGAAAGTGCTTTTACACAGTCTCTGCTTAGGGCTACTTGAAGCGGATACAAATCATAGTGACAAAACTGAGAACTCCTTTATTTTGTCAAGTGTCAAAGAGCTACTACAAACCATGTTGGATTTAGAGTTCCAAATTCATCTATCTATATATTATAGAACAGATGAAACCTAAATATAAAAATTGCTACTGTAGACGAACGCTTCAACCTAGAAGAACAAAATTTGGTGAGCCAAGTGGGATTTGTGTACTGATCATCACCAGAAAGTATCATCAAGGTTGGGTGAAAAAATATTTACTGGTATTTCAGAAAATCGTAATTTTGAGAGCTTGGCAACCCCTCTCAATGAAAGTGCTTTTCCACCGTCTGTGCCTAGGGCTACTTGAATAGGAAACAATCAATAGAGACAAAACTGAGAACTCCTTCATTTTGTCAAGTTTCAAAGAGCTACTACAAACCATGTTGGATTTAGAGTACCAAATTCATCTATCTATATAGAAGAGAACAGAGTAAAACCTAAAAATAAAAACTGCTACTGTAGACGAACGCTTCAATCTAGAAGAACAAAATTTGGTGAGCCAAGTGGGATCTGTGTACTTGTCCTTACCACCAAGTATCATCAAGTTTGAGTGAAAAAATATTTGCTGGTATTTCATAAAATCGTTATTTCTTAGAAGCTTGGCAACCCGTCTCAAAGAAAGTGCTTTTCCACAGTCTGTGCCAGGGCTACTTGAAGTGGAAACAAACCATACAGACAAAACAGAGAACTCCTTTATTTTCTCAAGTTTCAAAGAGCTACTACAAACCATAATGGATTTAGAGTTCCAAATTAATCTATCTATATAGGAGAGAACAGAGTGAAACGTAAATATAAAAACTGCTACTCTAGACGAACGCTTCAACATAGAAGAACAAAATTTGGTGAGCCAAGTGGGACTTGTGTACCGATCTTCACCACCAAGAATCATCAAGATTGGGTGAAAAAATATTTGCTGGTAATTCGGAAACTCGTTATTTCTTAGAAGCTTGGCAACCCCTCTCAATTAAAGTGCTTTTACACAGTCTCTGCTTAGGGCTGCTTGAAGCGGAAACAAATCATAGAGACAAAATGAGAACTCCTTTATGTTTTCAAGTTTCAAAGAGCCACTACAAACCATGTTGGATTTAGAGTTCCAAATTCATACATCTATATAGCAGAGAACAGAGTGAAACCTAAACATAAAAACTGCTACTGTAGACGAACGCTTCAACCTAGAAGAAAAAAATTTGGTGAGCCAAGTTGGATTTGTGTACTTGTCATTACCACCAAGTATCATCAACAGTGGGTGAAAAAATATTTGCTGGTATTTCGGAAACTCGTTATTTTTTGGAAGCTTGGCAACCCCTCTCAATGAAAGTTCTTTTCCACAGTCTCTGCTTAAGCCTAGTTGAAGCGGATACAAATCATAGTGACAAAACTGAGAACTCCTTTATTATATCAAGTTTCAAAGAGCTACTACAAACCATGTTGTATTTAGAGTTCCATATTCATCTATCTATATAGGAGAGAACAGAGTGAAACCTAAATATAAAAACTGCTAGTGTAGATGAACGCTTCAACCTAGAAGAACAAAATTTGGTGAGCCAAGTGGGATTTGTGTACTGATCATCACCACCAAGTGTCATCAAGATTGGGTGAAAAATTATTTGCTGGTATTTCGGAAACTCGTAATTTCTTGTAAGCTTTGCAACCCCTTTTAATGAAAGTGCTTTTCCACCATTTGTACCTGGGGCTACTTGAAGAGGAAACAAACCATAGAGACAAAACTGAGAACTCCTTTATTTTGTCAAGTTTCAAAGAGCTACTACAAACCTTGTTGAATTTAGAGTTCCAAATTCATCTATCTATATAGGAGAGAACAGAGTGAAACCTAAATATAAAAACTGCTACTGTAGACGAACGCTTCAACCTAGAAGAACAAAATTTGGTGAGCCAAGTGGGATTTGTGTACTGATCATTACCACCAAGTATCATCAAGATTGGGTGAAAAATATTTCCTGGTATTTCGGAAACTCGTAATTGCTTGTAATCTTGACAACCCCTCTAAATGAATGTGGTTTTAGACAGTCAGTGCTTAGGGCTACTTGAAGCGGAAACAAATCAAAGAGACAAAACTGAGAACTCCTTTACTTTTTCAAGTTTCAAAGAGCTACTACAAACCATGTTGGATTTAGAGTTCCACATTCATCTATCTATATAGGAGAGAACAGAATGAAACCTAAAGATAAAAACTGCTACTGTAGACGAACGCTTCAACCTAGAAGAACAAAATTTGGAGAGCCAAGTGGGATTTGTGGACGGATCATCACCACCAAGTATCATCAACATTGGGTGAAAAAAATTTGCTAGTATTTCGAAAATTCGTAATTTCTTGGAAGCTTGGCAACCCCTCTCAATGAAAGTGCTTTTCCACAGTCTCTGCTTAAGGCTACTTGAAGCGGAAACAAATCATAGAGACAAAACTGAGAACTCTTTATTTTGTCAAGTATCAAAGAGCTACTAAAACAATGTTGGATTTAGAGTTCCAAATTCATCTATCTATATAGGAGAGAACAGAGTGAAACCTAAATATAAAAACTGCTACTGTAGACGAACGCTTCAACCTAGAAGAACAAAATTTTTGAGCCAAGTGGGATTTGTGTACCGATCATTACCACCAAGTATCATCAAGATTGGGTGAAAAAATATTTCCTGGTATTTCGGAAACTCATAATTTCTTGTAATCTTGGCAACCCCTCTCAATGAATGTGCTTTTCCAAGGTCACTGCTTATGGCTACTTGAAGTGGAAGCAAATCAAAGAGACAAAACTGAGAACTCCTTTATTTTGTCAAGTTTCAAAGAGCTACTACAAACCATGTTGGATTTAGAGTTCCAATTTCATCTATCTATATAGGAGAGAACAGAGTAAAACCTAAAAATAAAAACTGCTACTGTAGACGAATGCTTCAATCTAGAAAAACCAAATTTGGTGAGCCAAGTGGGATTTGTGTACTTCTCCTTACCACCAAGTATCATCAAGTTTGAGTGAAAAAATATTTGCTGGTATTTCATAAACTCGTTATTTCTTAGAAGCTTGGCAAACCCTCTCAATGAGAGTTCTTTTCCACAGTCTGTGACAGGGTTACTTGAAGAGGAAACAAACCATAGAGACAAAACTGAGAACTCATTTATTTTGTCAAGTTTCAAAGAGCCACTACAAACCATGTTGGATTTAGAGTTCCAAATTCATCTATCTATATAGGAGAGAAGAGAGTGAAACCTAAATATAAAAATTGCTACTGTAGACCAACGCTTCAACCTAGAAGAACAAAATTTGGTGAGCCAAGTGGGATTTGTGTACTGATCATCACTACCAAGTATCATCAAGATTGGGTGAAAAAATGTTTGCTGGTATTTCGGAAACTCTTTAATTCTTAGAAGCTTAAAAACCCCTCTCAATGAAAGTGCTTTTCCACAGTCTGTGCCAAGGGCTACTTGAAGAGGAAACAAACCATAGAGACAAAACTGAGAACTCCTATATTTTGTCAAGTTTCAAAGAGCTACTACAAACCATGTTGGATTTAGAGTTCCAAATTCATCTATCTATATAGGAGAGAACAGAGTGAAACCTAAAAATAAAAACTGCTACTCTAGACGAATGCTTCTTCCTAGAAGAACAAAATTTGGTGAGCCAAGAGGGATTTGTGTACATGTCCTTACCACCAAGTATCATCAAGATTGGGTGAAAAACTATTTGCTGGTATTTCGGAAACTCGTAATTTCTTGGAAGCTTGGCAACCCCTCTCAATGGAAGTGATTTTCCATAGTCTCTGCTTAGGGCTATTTGAAGCGGAAACAAATCATGGAGACAAAAGTGATAACTCCTTTATTTTGTCAAGTTTCAAAGAGCTACTACAAAACTTATTGCATTTAGAATTCCAAAGTCACCTATCTATATAGGAGAGAACAGAGTGAAACCTAAACATAAAAACTGCTACTGTAGACGAACGCTTCAAACTAGAAGAACAAAATTTGGTGAGCCAAGTGGGATTTGTGTACTGATCATTACCACCAAGTATCATCAAGATAGGTTGAAAAAATATTTGCTGGTATTTCATAAAATCGTTATTTCTTAGAAGCTTGGCAACCCGTCTCAATGAAAGTGCTTTTCCAAAGTCTGTGCCAGGGCTACTTGAAGAGGAAACAAAACATAGAGACAAAACTGAGAACTACTTTATTTTGTCAAGTTTCAAAGAGCTACTGCAAACCATATTGGATTTAGAGTTCCAAATTCATCTATCTATATAGGAGAGAACAGAGTGAAACCTAAATATATAAACTGCTACTGTAGACGAACGCTTCAAAATAGAAGAACAAAATTTGGTGAGCCAAGTGGGATTTGAGTACCGATCATCACCACCAAGTATCATCAAGATTGGGTGAAAAAATATTTGCTGGTATTTCGGAAACTCGTTATTTCTTAGATGCTTGGCAAAACCTCTCAATGAAAGTGCTTTTCCACCGTCTGTGCCTAGGGCTACTTGAAGAGGAAAAAATAATAGAGACAAAACTAAGAACTTCTTTATTTTTTCAAGTTTCAAAGAGCCACTACAAACCATGTTGGATTTAGAGTTCCAAATTCATATATGTATATAGCAGAGAACAGAGTGCAACCTAAACATAAAAACTGCTACTGTAGACGAACGCTTCAACCTAGAAGAACAAAATTTGGTGAGCCAAGTGGGATTTGTTTACTGATCATTACCACCAAGTATCATCAAGATTGGTTGAAAAATTATTTCCTGATATTTCGGAAACTCGTAATTTCTTGTAATCTTGGTAACCCCTCTCAATGAATGTGCTTTTCCACAGTCACTGCTTAGGGCTACTTGAAGCGGAAACAAATCAAAGAGACAAAACTGAGAACTCCTTTAATTTGTCAAGTTTCAAATAGCTACTACAAACCATGTTGGATTTAGAGTTCCAAATTCATCTATCTATATATGAGAGAACAGAGTGAAACCCAAATATAAATATTGCTACTGTAGACGAACGCTTCAACCTAGAAGAACAAAATTTGGAGAGCGAAGTGGGATTTGCGTACTGTTCATTACCACCAAGTGTCATCAAGATTGCTTGAAAAAATATTTGCTGGTATTTCGGAAACTCGTTATTTCTTATAAGCTTGGCAACCCCACTCAATGAAAGTGCTTTTCACAGTCTTTTCCTAGGGGTACTTGAAGAAGAAAAAAAACATAGAGACAAAACTGAGAACTCCTTTATTTTGTCACGTTTCGAAGAGCTACTAGAAACCATGTTGGATTTAGAGTTCCAAATTCATCTATCTATATAGGAGAAAACAGAGTGAAACCTAAAAATAAAAACTGCTACTGTAGATGAATGCTTCAACCTAGAAGAACAAAATTTGGTGAGCCAAGTGGGATTTGTGTACTTGTCCTAACCACCAAGTATCATCAAGATTGGGTGAAAAAATATTTGCTGGTGTTTCAGAAACTCGTAATTTCTTGGAATCTTCGCAACCCCTCTCAATGAAAGTGCTTTTCCACAGTCTATGCTTAGGGCTATTTGAAGCGGAAACAAATCATAGAGACAAAACTGAGAACTCCTTTATTTTGTCAAGTTTCAAAGAGCTACTACAAAGCTTATTGGAGTTAGAGTTACAAATTCACCTATCTATATAGGAGAGAACAGAGTGATACCTAGAAATAAAAACTGCTACTGTAAACAAATGCTTCAAACTAGAAGAACAAAATTTGGTGAGCCAAGTGGGATTTGTGTACTGATCATTACCACCAAGTATCATCAAGATTGGGTGAAAAAATATTTGCTGGTATTTCGGAAACTCGTTATTTCTTAGAAGCTTGGAATCCTCACTCAATGAAAGTGCTTTTCCACTGTCTGTGCCTAGGACTACTTGATGAGGAAACAAACCATAGAAACAAAACTGAGAACTCCTTTATTTTGTCAAGTTTCAAAGAGCTACTACAAACCATGTTGGATTTAGAGTTCCAAATTGATCTATCTATATTATAGAGAACAGAGTGATACCTAAAAATAAATATTGCTAATGTAAATGAACGCTTCAACTTAGAAGAACAAAATTTGGTGAGCCAAGTGGGATTTGTGTGCTGATCATCACCACCAAGTATCATCAAGATTGGGTGAAAAAATATTTGCTGGTATTTCGGAAACTCGTTATTTCTTAGAAGCTTAAAAACCCCTCTCAATGAAAGTGCTTTTCCACAGTCTGTGCCTAGGGCTACTTGAAGAGGAAAAAAACCATAGAGACAAAACTGAGAACTCCTTTATTTTGTCAAGTTTCAAAGATCTACTACAAACCATGTTGGATTTAGAGTTCCAAATTCATCTATCTATATAGGAGAGAACAGAGTGAAACCTAAAAATAACAACTGCTACTGTACACAAATGCTTCAAACTAGAAGAACAAAATTTGGTGAGCCAAGTGGGATTTGTGGACGGATCATCACCACCAAGTATCATCAAGATTGGGTGAAAAAATATTTGCTGGTATTTCTGAAACTCGTAATTACTTGGAAGGTTGGCAACCCCTCTCATTGAAAGGGCTTTTCCACCATCTGTGCCTAGGGCTACTTGAAGAGGAAACAAACGATTGACACAAAACTGAGAACTCCTTTATTTTGTCAAGTTTCAAAGAGCCACTACAAACCATGTTGGATTTAGAGTTCCAAATTCATCTATCTATATAACAGAGAACAGAGTGAAACCTAAACATAAAAACTGCTACACTAGACGAACGCTTCAACCTAGAAGAAAAAAATTTGGTGAGCCAAGTGGGATTTGTGTACTGATCATTACCACCAAGTATCATCAACATAGGGTGAAAAAAAATTTGCTAGTATTTCGAAAATTCGTAATTTCTTGGAAGCGTGGCAACCCCTCTCAATGAAAGTGCTTTTCCACAGTCTCTGCTTAAGGCTACTTGAAGCGGAAACAAATCATAGAGACAAAACTGAGAACTCTTTATTTTGTCAAGTATCAAAGAGCTACTAAAACAATGTTGGATTTAGAGTTCCAAATTCATCTATCTATATAGGAGAGAACAGAGTGAAACCTAAATATAAAAACTGCTACTGTAGACGAACGCTTCAACATAGAAGAACAAAATTTTTGAACCAAGTGGGATTTGTGTACCGATCATTACCACCAAGTATCATCAATATTGGGTGAAAAAATATTTCCTGGTATTTCGGAAACTCATAATTTCTTGTAATCTTGGCAACCCCTCTCAATGAATGTGCTTTTCCAAGGTCACTGCTTATGGCTACTTGAAGTGGAAGCAAATCAAAGAGACAAAACTGAGAACTCCTTTATTTTGTCAAGTTTCAAAGAGCTACTACAAACCATGTTGGATTTAGAGTTCCAAATTCATCTATCTATATAGGAGAGAACAGAGTGAAACCCAAATATAAAAATTGCTACTATAGACGAACGCTTCAACCTAGAAGAACAAAATTTCGTGAGCCAAGTGGGATTTGTGTACTGATCATCACCACCAAGTATCATCAAGATTGGGTGAAAAAATATTTGCTAGTATTTCGAAAACTCGTTATTTCTTAGAAGCTTAAAAACCCCTCTCAATGAAAGTGCTTTTCCACAGTCTGTGCCTAGGGCTACTTGAAGAGGAAACAAACCATAGAGACAAAACTGAGAACTCTTTCATTTTGTCAAGTTTCAAAGAGCTACTACAATCCATGTTGGATTTAGAGTTCCAAATTAATCTATCTATATACGAGAGAACAGAGAGAAACCTAAATATAGAAACTGCTACTGTAGACGAATGCTTCAACCTAGAAGAACAAAATTTGGTTAGCCTAGTGGGATTTGTGTACTTATCATTACCACCCAGTGTCATCAAGATTACCTGAAAAAATATTTGCTGGTATTTCGGAATCTCATTATTTCTTAGAAGCTTGGCAACCCCACTCAATGAAAGTGCTTTTCCACAGTCTGTTCCTAGGGTTACTTGAAGAGGAAACAAACCATAGAGACAAAACTGAGAACTCCTTTATTTTGTCAAGTTTCAAAGAGCTACTACAAACCATGTTGGATTTAGAGTTCCAATTTCATCTATCTATATAGGAGAGAACAGAGTAAAACCTAAAAATAAAAACTGCTACTGTAGACGAATGCTTCAATCTAGAAAAACCAAATTTGGTGAGCCAAGTGGGATTTGTGTACTTGTCCTTACCACCAAGTATCATCAAGTTTGAGTGAAAAAATATTTGCTGGTATTTCATAAACTCGTTATTTCTTAGAAGCTTGGCAAACCCTCTCAATGAGAGTTCTTTTCCACAGTCTGTGACAGGGTTACTTGAAGAGGAAACAAACCATAGAGACAAAACTGAGAACTCATTTATTTTGTCAAGTTTCAAAGAGCCACTACAAACCATGTTGGATTTAGAGTTCCAAATTCATCTATCTATATAGGAGAGAAGAGAGTGAAACCTAAATATAAAAATTGCTACTGTAGACGAACGCTTCAACCTAGAAGAACAAAATTTGGTGAGCCAAGTGGGATTTGTGTACTGATCATCACTACCAAGTATCATCAAGATTGGGTGAAAAAATATTTGCTGGTATTTCGGAAACTCTTTAATTCTTAGAAGCTTAAAAACCCCTCTCAATGAAAGTGCTTTTCCACTGTCTGAGCCTAGGACTACTTGATGAGGAAAGAAACCATAGAAACAAAACTGAGAACTCCTTTATTTTGTCAAGTTTCAAAGAGCTACTACAAACCATGTTGGATTTAGAGTTCCAAATTGATCTATCTATATTATAAAGAACAGAGTGATACCTAAAAATAAATATTGCTAATGTAAATGAACGCTTCAACTTAGAAGAACAAAATTTGGTGAGCCAAGTGGGATTTGTGGACTTGTCATTACCACCACGTATCATCAAGATTGGGTGAAAAAATTTTTGCTGGTATTGCGGAAACTCGTAATTTCTTGGAAGCTTGGCAACCACTCTCAATGAAAGTGCTTTTCCACAGTCTCTGCTTAGGGCCATTGAAGTGGATACAAATCATAGAGACAAAACTGAGAACTCCTTTATTTTGTCAAGTTTCAAAGAGCTACTACAAACCATATTGGATTTAGAGTTCCAAATTCATCTATCTATATAGGAGAGAACAGAGTGAAACCTAAATATAAAAATTGATACTGTCGACGAACGCTTCAACCTAGAAGAACAAAATTTGGTGAGCCAAGTGGGATTTGTGTGCGGATCATCACCACCATGTATCATCAAGATTGGGTGAAAAAATATTTGCTGGTATTTCGGAAACTCGTTATTTCTTAGAAGCTTAAAAACCCCTCTCAATGAAAGTGCTTTTCCACAGTCTGTGCCTAGGGCTACTTGAAGAGGAAACAAACCATAGAGACAAAACTGAGAACTCCTTTATTTTGTCAAGTTTCAAAGATCTACTACAAACCATGTTGGATTTAGAGTTCCAAATTCATCTATCTATATAGGAGAGAACAGAGTGAAACCTAAAAATAACAACTGCTACTGTACACAAATGCTTCAAACTAGAAGAACAAAATTTGGTGAGCCAAGTGGGATTTTTGTACTGATCATTACCACCAAGTATCATCAAGATTGGGTGAAAAAATATTTTCTGGTATTTCGGAAACTCGTTATTTCTTAGAAGCTTGGCAACCTCACTCAATGAAAGTGCTTTTCCACAGTCTGTGCCTAGGACTACTTGATGAGGAAACAAACCATGGAAACAAAACTGAGAACTCCTTTATTTTGTCAAGTTTCAAAGAGCTACTACAAACCATGTTGGATTTAGAGTTCCAAATTTATCTATCTATATAGGAGAGAACAGAGTGAAACCTAAAAATAAAAACTGCTACTTTAAAGGAACGCTTCAAAGTAGAAGAACAAAATTTCGTTAGCCAAGTGGGATTTGTGGACTTGTCATTACCACCACGTATCATCAAGATTGGGTAAAAAAATATTTGCTGGTATTTCATAAACTCGTTATTTTTTAGAAGCTTGGCAACCCGTCTCAATGAAAGTGCTTTTTCAAAGTCTGTGCCAGGGCTACTTGAAGAGGAAACAAACCATAGAGACAAAACTGAGAACTCCTATATTTTGTCAAGTTTCAAAGAGCCACTACAAACCATGTTGGATTTAGAGTTCCAAATTCATCTATCTATATACAGGAGAACAGAGTGAAACCTAAACATAAAAACTGCTAATATAGACGAACGCTTAAACCTAGAAGAACAAAATTTGGTGAGCCAAGTGGGATTTGTGTACTGATCATTACCACAAAGCATCATCAATATTGGGTGAAAAAATATTTGCTGGTGTTTCGGAAACTCGCAATTTTTTGGAATCTTGGCAAACCGTCTCAATGTATGTGCTTTTCCACAGTCACTGCTTAGGGCTACTTGAATCAGAAACAAATCATTGAGACAAAAGTGAGAACTCCTTTATTTTGTCAAGTTTCAAAAAGCTACTACAAACCATGTTGGATTTAGAGTTCCAAATTCATCTATCTATATTGGAGAGAACAGAGTGAAACCTAAATATATAAACTGCTACTGTAGACGAACGCTTCAACCTAGAAGAACAAAATTTGGTGAGCCAAGTGGGATTTGTGTACTGATAATTACCACCAAGTATCATCAAGATTGGGTGAAAAAATACCTACTGGTATTTCGGAAAATCGTAATTTCTTGGAATCTTGGCAACCCCTCTCAATGAATGTGCTTTTCCACAATCACTGCTTAGGACTACTTGAAGCGGAAACATATCATAGAGACAAAACTGAGAACTCCTTTATTTTGTCAAGTTTCAAAGATGTACTACAAACCATATTGGATTTAGTGTTCCAAATTCATCTATGTATATGAGAGAACGGAGTGAAACCTAAATATAAAAATTGCTACTGTAGACGAATGCTTCAACCTAGAGGAACAAAATTTGGTGAGCCAAGTCGGATATGTGGACGGATCATCACCACCAAGTATCAAGATTGGGTGAAAAAATATTTGCTGGTATTTCGGAAACTCGTAATTTCTTGGAAGCTTGGCAACACCTCTCAATGAAAGTGCTTTTCCACCGTCTGTGCCTAGGGCTACTTGAGGAGGAAACAAACGATAGACACAAAACTGAGAACTCCTTTATTTTCTCAAGTTTCAAAGAGCCACTACAAACCATGTTGGATTTAGAGTTCCAAATTCATCTATCTATAAAGCAGAGAACAGAGGGAAACCTAAACATAAAAACTTCTTCTGTAGACGAACGCTTCAACCTAGAAGAACAAAATTTGTTGAGCCAAGTGGGATTTGTGTACTTGTCATTACCACCAAGTATCATCAAGATTGGGTGAAAAAATATTTGCTGGTATTTCGGAAACTCGTTATTTCTTACAAGCTTCGCAACCCCTCTCAATGAAAGTGCTTTTCCACAGTCTGTGCCTAGGGCTACTTGAAGAGAAAACAAACCATAGAGACAAAACTGAGAACTCCTTTAGTTTGTCAAGTTTCAAAGAGCCACTAAAAACCATGTTTTATTTAGAGTTCCAAATCCATATATCTATATAGCAGAGAACAGAGTGAAACCTAAACATAAAAACTGCTACTGTAGACGAACGCTTCAACCTAGAAGAAAAAAATTTGGTGAGCCAAGTGGGATTTGTGTACTTGTAATTACCACCAAGTATCATCAACATTGGGTGAAAAAATATTTGCTGGTATTGCGGAAACTCGTTATTTCTTGCAAGCTTGGCAACCCCTCTCAATGAAAGTGCTTTTCCACAGTCTGTGCCTAGGGCTACTTGAAGAGGAAACAAACCATAGAGATAAAACTGAGAACTCCGTTAGTTTGTCAAGTTTCAAAGAGCCACTAAAAACCATGTTGGATTTAGAGTTCCAAATTCATATATCTATATAGCAGAAAACAGAGTGAAACCTAAATATAATAATTGCTACTGTAGACGAACGCTTCAACCTAGAAGAACAAAATTTGGTGAGCCAAGTGGGATTTGTGTACTGATCATCACCACCAAGTATCATCAAGTTTGGGTAAAAAAATATTTGCTGGTATTTCGGAAACTTGTAATTCTTGGAAGCTTGGCAACCCCTCTCAATGAAAGTGCTTTTCCACCATGTGTTCCCATGGCTACTAGAAGAGGAAACAAACCATAGAGACAAAACTGAGAACTCCTTTATTTTGTCAAGTTTCAAAGAGCTACTACAAACCATGTTGGATTTAGAGTTCCAAATTCATCTATCTATATAGCAGAGAACAGAGTGAAACCTAAATATAAAAACTGCTACTGTAGACGAACGCTTCAACTTAGAAGAACAAAATTTGGTGAGCCAGGTGGGATTTGTGTACTGATCATCACCACGAACTATCATCAAGATTGGGTGAAAAAATATTTGCTGGTATTTCGGAAACTCGTTATTTCTTAGAAACTTGGCAACCCGTCTCAATGAAAGTGCATTTCCACCGTCTGTGCCTAGGGCTACTTGAAGAGGAAACAAACGATTGACACAAAACTGAGCACTCCTTTATTTTGTCAAGTTTAAAGAGCCACTACAAACCATGTTGGATTTAGAGTTCCAAATTCATCTATCTATATAGCAGAGAACAGAGTGAAAAATAAATATAAAAACTACTGTAGATGAACGCTTGAACCTAGAAGAACAAAATTTGGTGAGCCAATCGGGATTTCTGAACTAATCATTACCACCAAGTATCATCAAGATTGGGTGAAAAAATATTTGCTGGTATTTCGGAAACTAGAAATTTCTTGGAAGCTTGGCAACCCCTCTCAATGAAAGTGCTTTTCCACAGTCTCTACTTAAGGCTACTTGAAGCGGAAACAAATCATAGAGAAAAAACTGAGAACTCCTTTCTTTTGTCAAGTTTCAAAGAGCTACTACAAACCATGTTGGATTTAGAGTTCCAAATTCATCTATCTATATAGGAGAGAACAGAGTGAAACCTAAAAATAAAAACTGCTACTGTAAACGAACGCTTCAACTTAGAAGAACAAAATTGGGTGAGCCAAGTGGGATTGGTGTACTTGTCCTTAACACCAAGTATCATCAAGATTGGGTGAGAAAATATTTGCTGCTATTTCGGAAACTCGTAATTTCTTGGAAGCTTCGCAACCCCTCTCAGTGAAAGTGATTTTCCACCGTCGGTGCCTAGGGCTACTTGAGGAGGAAACAAACGATAGACACAAAACTGAGAACTCTTTTATTTTGTCAAGTTTCAAAGAGCCACTACAAACCATGTTGGATTTAGATTTCCAAATTCATCTACCTATATAGCAGAGAACAGAGTGAAACCTAAACATAAAAACTGCTACTGTAGACGAATGCTTCAACCTAGAAGAACAAAATTTGGAGAGCCAAGTGGGATTTGTGGACGGATCATCACCACCAAGTATCATCAAGATTGGGTGAAAAAATATTTGCTGTTATTTCGGAAACTCGTTATTTCTTAGAAACATGGCAACCCGTCTCAATGAAAGTGCTTTTCCACCGTCTGTGCCTAGGGCTACTTGAAGAGGAAACAAACGATTGACACAAAACTGAGAACTCCTTTATTTTGTCAATTATCAAAGAGCTACTACAAACATGTTGGATTTAGAGTTCCAAATTCATCTATCTATACAGGAGAGAACAGAGTGAAACCTAAAAATAAAAACTGCTACTGTAAACGAACGCTTCAACTTACAAGAACAAAATTTGGTGAGCCAAGTGGGATTTGTGGACTTGTCATTACCACCACGTATCATCAAGATTGGGTGAAAAAATATTTGCTTTTATTTCGGAAACTCGTAATTTCTTGGAAGCTTGGCAAATTCTCTCAATGAAAGTGCTTTTCCACCTTTTGTGCCTGGGGCTACTTGAAAAGGAAACAAACCATAGAGACAAAACTGAGAAGTCCTTTATTTTGTCAAGTTTCAAAGAGACACTACAAACCATGTTGGATTTAGAGTTAAAATTCTTCTATCTATACAGGAGAGAACAGAGTGATAAATAAATATAAAAACTGCTACTGTACACGAACGCTTCAACCTAGAAGAACAAAATTTGGTGAGCCTAGTCGGATTTGTGTACTGATCATTACCACCAAGTATCATCAAGATTGGGTGAAAAAATATTTGCTGGTATTTCGGAAACTAGAAATTTCTTGGAAGCTTGGCAACCCCTCTCAATGAAAGTGCTTTTCCACAGTCTCTGCTTAAGGCTACTTGAAGCAGAAACAAATCATAGATACAAAACTGAGAACTCCTTTATTTTGTCAAGTTTCAAAGACCTACTACAAATCATGGTGGATTTAGAGTTCCAAATTCATCTATCTATAGAGCAGAGAACAGAGTGAAACCTAAATATAAAAACTGCTACTGTAGATGAACGTTTCAACCTAGAAGAACAAAATTTGGTGAGCCAAGTGGTATTTGTGTACTGATCATTACCACCAAGTATCATCAACATTGGGTAAAAAATATTTGCTGCTATTTCGGAAACATCGTAATTTCTTGGAAGCTTGGCAACCCCTCTCAATGAAAGTGCTTTTCCACAGTCTCTTCTTAAGGCTCCTTGAAGCGGAAACAAATCATAGAGACAAAATTGGGAACTCCTTTATTTTGTCAAGTTTCAAAGAGCTACTACAAACCATATTGGATTTAGAGTTCCAAATTCATCTATCTATATAGGAGAGAACAGAGTGAAACCTAAGTATAAAAACTGCTACTGTAGACGAACGCTTCAACCTAGAAGAACAAAATTTGGTGAGGCAAGTGGGATTAGTGTACTGATCATTACCACCAAGTATCATCAAGATTGGGTGAAAAAATATTTGCTGGTAATTCGGAAACAGGTTATGTCTTTGAAGCTTGGCAACCCCTCTCAATGAAAGTGCTTTTCCACAGTCTGTGCCAAGGACTACTTGAAGAGTAAACAAACCATAGAAACAAAACTGAGAACTCCTTTATTTTGTCAAGCGTCAAAGAGCTACTACAAACCATGTTGGATTTAGAGTTCCAAATTCATCTACCTATATAGGAGAGAACAGAGTGAAACCTCTATATAAAAACTGCTACTGTAGATGAACGCTTCAACCAAGAAGAACAAAATTTGGTGAGCCAAGTGGGATTTGTGGACTTGTCATTAACACCACGTATCATCAAGATTGGGTGAAAAAATATTTGCTTTTATTTCGGAAAATCGTTATTTCTTAGAAGCTTGGCAACCTCTCTCAATGAAAGTGCTTTTCCACCATCGGTGCCTAGGGCTAATTAAATAGGAAACAAACCATAGAGAAAAAACTGAGAACTCCTTTCTTTTGTCAAGTTTTAAAGAGCTACTACAAATCATGTTGTATTTAGAGTTCCAAATTCATCTCTCTATATAGGAGAGAACAGAGTGAAACCTAAATATAAAAATTGCTAATGTAGACGAACGCTTCAACCTAGAAGAACAAAATTTGGTGAGCCAAGTGGGATTTGTGTACTGATCATCACCACCAAGTATCATCAAGATTGGGTGAAAAAATATTTGCTGGTATTTCGGAAACTCGTTATTTCTTAGAAGCTTAAAAACCCCTCTCAATTAAAGTGCTTTTCCACAGTCTGTGCCTAGGGCTACTTGAAGAAGAAACAAACCATACAGACAAAACTGAGAACTCCTTTATTTTGTCAAGTATCAAAGAGCTACTACAAACCATGTTGGATTTAGTGTTCCAAATTCATCTATCTATATAGGAGAGAATAGAGTGAAAACTAAAAATAAAAACTGCTACTGTAAACGAACGCTTCAACCTAGAAGAACAAAATTTGGTGAGCGAAGTGGGATTTGTGGACTTGTCATTACCACCACGTATCATCAAGATTGGGTGAAAATATATTTGCTGGTATTTCGGAAACTCGTAATTTCTTTTAAGCTTGGCAACCCCTCTCAATGAAAGTGCTTTTCCACAGTCAGTGACTAGGCCTACTTAAAGAGGAAACAATCCATAGAGACAAAACTGAGACCTCCTTTATTTTGTCAAGTTTCAAAGAGCTACTACAAACCATGTTGGATTTAGAGTTCCAAATTCATCTATCTATATAGCAGAGAACACAGTGAAACCTAAAAATAAAAACTGCTACTGTAGACGAACGCTTCAACCTAGAAGAACAAAATTTGGTGAGCCAAGTGGGATTTGTGTACTGATCATTACCACCAAGTATCATCAAGATTGGGCGAAAAAATATTTGCTGGTAATTCGGAAACTCGTTATTTCTTAGAAGCTTGGCAACCCCACTCAATGAAAGTGCTTTTCCACAGTCTGTGCCTAGGACTAATTGAAGAGGAAACAAACCATAGAAAAAAAACTGAGAACTCCTTTATTTTGTCAAGTTTAAAGAGCTACTACAAACCATGTTGGATTTAGAGTTCAAAATTCATCTATCAATATAGGAGAGAACAGAGTGAAACCTAAAAATAAAAACTGGTACTGTAAACGAACGCTTCAACTTAGAAGAACAAAATTTGGTGAGCCATGTGGGATTTGTGGACTTGTCATTACCACCACGTATCATCAAGATTGGGTGAAAAAATATTGGCTGGTATTTCGGAAACTCGTAATTTCTTGAAAGCTTGGCAACCCCTCTCAATGAAAGTGCTTTTCCACCGTCGGTGCCTAGGGCTAATTGAATAGGAAACAAACCATAGAGACAAAACTGAGAACTCCTTTCTTTTGTCAAGTTTCAAAGAGCTACTACAAATCATGTTGGATTTAGAGTTCCAATTTCATCTATCTATATAACAGAAAACAGAGTGAAACCTAAATATAAAAACTGCTACTGTAGATGAACGCTTCAACTTAGAAGAACAAAATTTGGTGAGCCAAGTGTGATTTGTGTAGTGATCATTACCACCAAGTATCATCAAGATTGGGTGAAAAAATATTTGCTGCTATTTCGGAAACATCGTAATTTCTTGGAAGCTTGGCAACCCCTCTCAATGAAAGTGCTTTTCCACAGTCTCTGCTTATGGCTACTTGAAGCGGACACAAATCATAGAGACAAAACTGAGAACTCCTTTATTTTGTCAGGTTTCAAAGAGCTACCACAAACCATATTGGATTTAGAGTTCCAAATTCATCTATCTATATAGCAGAGAACAGAGTGAAACCTAAATATAAAAACTGCTACAGTAGATGAACGCTTCAACCTAGAAGAACAAAATTTTGAGCCAAGTGGGATTTGTGGACTCATCATTACCACCAAGTATCATCAAGATTGGGTGAAAAAATATTTGCTGGTATTTCGGAAACTTCGTAATTTCTTGGAAGCTTGGCAACCCCTCTCAATGAAAGTGCTTTTCCACAGTCTCTGCTTAAGGCTACTTGAAGCGGAAACAAATCATAGAGACAAAACTGAGAACTCCTTTATTTTGTCAAGTTTCAAAGAGCTACTACAAACCATGTTGGATTTAGAGTTCGAAATTCATCTACCTATAAGAGAGAACAGAGTGAAACCTAAAAATAAAAACTGCTACTGTAAACGAACGCTTCAACTTAGAAAAACAAAATTTGGTGAGCCAAGTGGGATTTGTGGACTTGTCATTACCACCACGTATCATCAAGATTGGGTGAAAAAATATTGGCTGGTATTTTGGAAACTCGAAATTTCTTGAAAGCTTGGCAACCCCTCTCAATGAAAGTGCTTTTCCACTGTCTGTGCCTAGGGATTCTTGAAGAGGATACAAACCATAGAGACAAAACTGAGAACTCCTTTATTTTGTCAAGTTTCAAAGAGCCACTACAAACCATGTTAGATTTAGAGTTCCAAATTCATCTACCTATATAGGAGAGAACAGAGTGAAACCTCTATATAAAAACTGCTACTGTAGATGAACGCTTCAACCAAGAAGAACAAAATTTGGTGAGCCAAGTGGGATTTGTGGACTTGTCATTAACACCACGTATCATCAAGATTGGGTGAAAAAATATTTGCTTTTATTTCGGAAAATCGTTATTTCTTAGAAGCTTGGCAACCTCTCTCAATGAAAGTGCTTTTCCACCATCGGTGCCTAGGGCTAATTAAATAGGAAACAAACCATAGAGAAAAAACTGAGAACTCCTTTCTTTTGTCAAGTTTTAAAGAGCTACTACAAATCATGTTGTATTTAGAGTTCCAAATTCATCTCTCTATATAGGAGAGAACAGAGTGAAACCTAAATATAAAAATTGCTAATGTAGACGAACGCTTCAACCTAGAAGAACAAAATTTGGTGAGCCAAGTGGGATTTGTGTACTGATCATCACCACCAAGTATCATCAAGATTGGGTGAAAAAATATTTGCTGGTATTTCGGAAACTCGTTATTTCTTAGAAGCTTAAAAACCCCTCTCAATTAAAGTGCTTTTCCACAGTCTGTGCCTAGGGCTACTTGAAGAAGAAACAAACCATACAGACAAAACTGAGAACTCCTTTATTTTGTCAAGTATCAAAGAGCTACTACAAACCATGTTGGATTTAGTGTTCCAAATTCATCTATCTATATAGGAGAGAATAGAGTGAAAACTAAAAATAAAAACTGCTACTGTAAACGAACGCTTCAACCTAGAAGAACAAAATTTGGTGAGCGAAGTGGGATTTGTGGACTTGTCATTACCACCACGTATCATCAAGATTGGGTGAAAATATATTTGCTGGTATTTCGGAAACTCGTAATTTCTTTTAAGCTTGGCAACCCCTCTCAATGAAAGTGCTTTTCCACAGTCAGTGACTAGGCCTACTTAAAGAGGAAACAATCCATAGAGACAAAACTGAGACCTCCTTTATTTTGTCAAGTTTCAAAGAGCTACTACAAACCATGTTGGATTTAGAGTTCCAAATTCATCTATCTATATAGCAGAGAACACAGTGAAACCTAAAAATAAAAACTGCTACTGTAGACGAACGCTTCAACCTAGTAGAACAAAATTTGGTGAGCCAAGTGGGATTTGTGTACTGATCATTACCACCAAGTATCATCAAGATTGGGCGAAAAAATATTTGCTGGTAATTCGGAAACTCGTTATTTCTTAGAAGCTTGGCAACCCCACTCAATGAAAGTGCTTTTCCACAGTCTGTGCCTAGGACTAATTGAAGAGGAAACAAACCATAGAAAAAAAACTGAGAACTCCTTTATTTTGTCAAGTTTAAAGAGCTACTACAAACCATGTTGGATTTAGAGTTCAAAATTCATCTATCAATATAGGAGAGAACAGAGTGAAACCTAAAAATAAAAACTGGTACTGTAAACGAACGCTTCAACTTAGAAGAACAAAATTTGGTGAGCCATGTGGGATTTGTGGACTTGTCATTACCACCACGTATCATCAAGATTGGGTGAAAAAATATTGGCTGGTATTTCGGAAACTCGTAATTTCTTGAAAGCTTGGCAACCCCTCTCAATGAAAGTGCTTTTCCACCGTCGGTGCCTAGGGCTAATTGAATAGGAAACAAACCATAGAGACAAAACTGAGAACTCCTTTCTTTTGTCAAGTTTCAAAGAGCTACTACAAATCATGTTGGATTTAGAGTTCCAATTTCATCTATCTATATAACAGAAAACAGAGTGAAACCTAAATATAAAAACTGCTACTGTAGATGAACGCTTCAACTTAGAAGAACAAAATTTGGTGAGCCAAGTGTGATTTGTGTAGTGATCATTACCACCAAGTATCATCAAGATTGGGTGAAAAAATATTTGCTGCTATTTCGGAAACATCGTAATTTCTTGGAAGCTTGGCAACCCCTCTCAATGAAAGTGCTTTTCCACAGTCTCTGCTTATGGCTACTTGAAGCGGACACAAATCATAGAGACAAAACTGAGAACTCCTTTATTTTGTCAGGTTTCAAAGAGCTACCACAAACCATATTGGATTTAGAGTTCCAAATTCATCTATCTATATAGCAGAGAACAGAGTGAAACCTAAATATAAAAACTGCTACAGTAGATGAACGCTTCAACCTAGAAGAACAAAATTTTGAGCCAAGTGGGATTTGTGGACTCATCATTACCACCAAGTATCATCAAGATTGGGTGAAAAAATATTTGCTGGTATTTCGGAAACTTCGTAATTTCTTGGAAGCTTGGCAACCCCTCTCAATGAAAGTGCTTTTCCACAGTCTCTGCTTAAGGCTACTTGAAGCGGAAACAAATCATAGAGACAAAACTGAGAACTCCTTTATTTTGTCAAGTTTCAAAGAGCTACTACAAACCATGTTGGATTTAGAGTTCGAAATTCATCTACCTATAAGAGAGAACAGAGTGAAACCTAAAAATAAAAACTGCTACTGTAAACGAACGCTTCAACTTAGAAAAACAAAATTTGGTGAGCCAAGTGGGATTTGTGGACTTGTCATTACCACCACGTATCATCAAGATTGGGTGAAAAAATATTGGCTGGTATTTTGGAAACTCGAAATTTCTTGAAAGCTTGGCAACCCCTCTCAATGAAAGTGCTTTTCCACTGTCTGTGCCTAGGGATTCTTGAAGAGGATACAAACCATAGAGACAAAACTGAGAACTCCTTTATTTTGTCAAGTTTCAAAGAGCCACTACAAACCATGTTAGATTTAGAGTTCCAAATTCATCTATCTATATAGCAGAGAACAGAGTGAAACCTAAACATAAAAACTGCTACTGTAGACGAACGCTTCAACCTGGAAGAACAAAATTTGGTGAGCCAAGTGGGATTTGTGTACTGATCATTACCACCAAGTATCATCAACATTTCGAACATTGGGTGAAAAAAAATATTTGCTGGTATTTGGGAAACTCGTAATTTCTTGGAAGCTTGGCAACCCCTCTCAATGAAAGTGCTTTTCCACAGTCAGTGACTAGGGCTACTTAAAGAGGAAACAATCCAAAGAGACAAAACTGATACCTCCTTTATTTTGTCAAGTTTCAAAGAGCTACTACAAACCATGTTGGATTTAGAGTTCCAAATTCATCTATCTATATAGGAGAGAATAGAGTGAAAGCTAAAAATAAAAACTGCTACTGTAAACGAACGCTTCAACCTAGAAGAACAAAATTTGGTGAGCCAAGTGGGATTTGTGGACTTGTCATTACCACCACGTATCATCAAGATTGGGTGAAAATATATTTGCTGGTATTTCGGAAACTCGTAATTTCTTGGAAGCTTGGCAACCCCTCTCAATGAAAGTGCTTTTCCACGGTCAGTGACTAGGCCTACTTAAAGAGGAAACAATCCATAGAGACAAAACTGAGACCTCCTTTATTTTGTCAAGATTCAAAGAGGTACTACAAACCATGTTGGATTTAGAGTTCCAAATTAATCTATCTATATAGCAGAGAACACAGTGAAACCTAAAAATAAAAACTGCTACTGTAAATGAACGCTTCAACCTAGAAGAACAAAATTTGGAGAGCCAAGTGGGATTTGTGGACTTGCCATTACCACCACGTATCATCAAGATTGGGTGAAAATATATTTGCTGATATTTCGGAAACTCGTAATTTCTTGGAAGCTTGGCAACCCGTCTCAATGAAAGTGCTTTTCCACAGTCAGTGACAAGGGCTACTTAAAGAGGAAACAATCGATAGAGACAAAATTGAGAACTCCTTTATTTTGTCAAGTTTCAAAAGCTACTACAAACCATACTGGATTTAGAGTTCCAAATTCATCTATCTATATAGGAGAGAACAGAGTGAAACCTAAATATAAAAACTGCTACTGTAGACGAACGCTTCAACCTAGAAGAACAAAATTTGGTGAGCCAAGTGGGATTTGTGTACTGATCATTACCACCAAGTATCATCAAGATTGGGCGAAAAAATATTTGCTGGTAATTCGGAAACTCGTTATTTCTTAGAAGCTTGGCAACCCCACTCAATGAAAGTGCTTTTCCACAGTCTGTGCCTAGGGCTACTTGAAGAAGAAACAAACCATACAGACAAAACTGAGAACTCCTTTATTTTGTCAAGTATCAAAGAGCTACTACAAACCATGTTGGATTTAGTGTTCCAAATTCATCTATCTATATAGGAGAGAATAGAGTGAAAACTAAAAATAAAAACTGCTACTGTAAACGAACGCTTCAACCTAGAAGAACAAAATTTGGTGAGCGAAGTGGGATTTGTGGACTTGTCATTACCACCACGTATCATCAAGATTGGGTGAAAATATATTTGCTGGTATTTCGGAAACTCGTAATTTCTTTTAAGCTTGGCAACCCCTCTCAATGAAAGTGCTTTTCCACAGTCAGTGACTAGGCCTACTTAAAGAGGAAACAATCCATAGAGACAAAACTGAGACCTCCTTTATTTTGTCAAGTTTCAAAGAGCTACTACAAACCATGTTGGATTTAGAGTTCCAAATTCATCTATCTATATAGCAGAGAACACAGTGAAACCTAAAAATAAAAACTGCTACTGTAGACGAACGCTTCAACCTAGAAGAACAAAATTTGGTGAGCCAAGTGGGATTTGTGTACTGATCATTACCACCAAGTATCATCAAGATTGGGCGAAAAAATATTTGCTGGTAATTCGGAAACTCGTTATTTCTTAGAAGCTTGGCAACCCCACTCAATGAAAGTGCTTTTCCACAGTCTGTGCCTAGGACTAATTGAAGAGGAAACAAACCATAGAAACAAAACTGAGAACTCCTTTATTTTGTCAAGTTTAAAGAGCTACTACAAACCATGTTGGATTTAGAGTTCAAAATTCATCTATCAATATAGGAGAGAACAGAGTGAAACCTAAAAATAAAAACTGGTACTGTAAACGAACGCTTCAACTTAGAAGAACAAAATTTGGTGAGCCATGTGGGATTTGTGGACTTGTCATTACCACCACGTATCATCAAGATTGGGTGAAAAAATATTGGCTGGTATTTCAGAAACTCGTAATTTCTTGAAAGCTTGGCAACCCCTCTCAATGAAAGTGCTTTTCCACCGTCGGTGCCTAGGGCTAATTGAATAGGAAACAAACCATAGAGACAAAACTGAGAACTCCTTTCTTTTGTCAAGTTTCAAAGAGCTACTACAAATCATGTTGGATTTAGAGTTCCAATTTCATCTATCTATATAACAGAAAACAGAGTGAAACCTAAATATAAAAACTGCTACTGTAGATGAACGCTTCAACTTAGAAGAACAAAATTTGGTGAGCCAAGTGTGATTTGTGTAGTGATCATTACCACCAAGTATCATCAAGATTGGGTGAAAAAATATTTGCTGCTATTTCGGAAACATCGTAATTTCTTGGAAGCTTGGCAACCCCTCTCAATGAAAGTGCTTTTCCACAGTCTCTGCTTATGGCTACTTGAAGCGGACACAAATCATAGAGACAAAACTGAGAACTCCTTTATTTTGTCAGGTTTCAAAGAGCTACCACAAACCATATTGGATTTAGAGTTCCAAATTCATCTATCTATATAGCAGAGAACAGAGTGAAACCTAAATATAAAAACTGCTACAGTAGATGAACGCTTCAACCTAGAAGAACAAAATTTTGAGCCAAGTGGGATTTGTGGACTCATCATTACCACCAAGTATCATCAAGATTGGGTGAAAAAATATTTGCTGGTATTTCGGAAACTTCGTAATTTCTTGGAAGCTTGGCAACCCCTCTCAATGAAAGTGCTTTTCCACAGTCTCTGCTTAAGGCTACTTGAAGCGGAAACAAATCATAGAGACAAAACTGAGAACTCCTTTATTTTGTCAAGTTTCAAAGAGCTACTACAAACCATGTTGGATTTAGAGTTCGAAATTCATCTACCTATAAGAGAGAACAGAGTGAAACCTAAAAATAAAAACTGCTACTGTAAACGAACGCTTCAACTTAGAAAAACAAAATTTGGTGAGCCAAGTGGGATTTGTGGACTTGTCATTACCACCACGTATCATCAAGATTGGGTGAAAAAATATTGGCTGGTATTTTGGAAACTCGAAATTTCTTGAAAGCTTGGCAACCCCTCTCAATGAAAGTGCTTTTCCACTGTCTGTGCCTAGGGATTCTTGAAGAGGATACAAACCATAGAGACAAAACTGAGAACTCCTTTATTTTGTCAAGTTTCAAAGAGCCACTACAAACCATGTTAGATTTAGAGTTCCAAATTCATCTATCTATATAGCAGAGAACAGAGTGAAACCTAAACATAAAAACTGCTACTGTAGACGAACGCTTCAACCTGGAAGAACAAAATTTGGTGAGCCAAGTGGGATTTGTGTACTGATCATTACCACCAAGTATCATCAACATTTCGAACATTGGGTGAAAAAAAATATTTGCTGGTATTTGGGAAACTCGTAATTTCTTGGAAGCTTGGCAACCCCTCTCAATGAAAGTGCTTTTCCACAGTCAGTGACTAGGGCTACTTAAAGAGGAAACAATCCAAATAGACAAAACTGATACCTCCTTTATTTTGTCAAGTTTCAAAGAGCTACTACAAACCATGTTGGATTTAGAGTTCCAAATTCATCTATCTATATAGGAGAGAATAGAGTGAAAGCTAAAAATAAAAACTGCTACTGTAAACGAACGCTTCAACCTAGAAGAACAAAATTTGGTGAGCCAAGTGGGATTTGTGGACTTGTCATTACCACCACGTATCATCAAGATTGGGTGAAAATATATTTGCTGGTATTTCGGAAACTCGTAATTTCTTGGAAGCTTGGCAACCCCTCTCAATGAAAGTGCTTTTCCACGGTCAGTGACTAGGCCTACTTAAAGAGGAAACAATCCATAGAGACAAAACTGAGACCTCCTTTATTTTGTCAAGATTCAAAGAGGTACTACAAACCATGTTGGATTTAGAGTTCCAAATTCATCTATCTATATAGCAGAGAACACAGTGAAACCTAAAAATAAAAACTGCTACTGTAAATGAACGCTTCAACCTAGAAGAACAAAATTTGGAGAGCCAAGTGGGATTTGTGGACTTGCCATTACCACCACGTATCATCAAGATTGGGTGAAAATATATTTGCTGGTATTTCGGAAACTCGTAATTTCTTGGAAGCTTGGCAACCCGTCTCAATGAAAGTGCTTTTCCACAGTCAGTGACAAGGGCTACTTAAAGAGGAAACAATCGATAGAGACAAAATTGAGAACTCCTTTATTTTGTCAAGTTTCAAAAGCTACTACAAACCATACTGGATTTAGAGTTCCAAATTCATCTATCTATATAGGAGAGAACAGAGTGAAACCTAAATATAAAAACTGCTACTGTAGACGAACGCTTCAACCTAGAAGAACAAAATTTGGTGAGCCAAGTGGGATTTGTGTACTGATCATTACCACCAAGTATCATCAAGATTGGGCAAAAAAATATTTGCTGGTAATTCGGAAACTCGTTATTTCTTAGAAGCTTGGCAACCCCACTCAATGAAAGTGCTTTTCCACAGTCTGTGCCTAGGACTAATTGAAGAGGAAACAAACCATAGAAACAAAACTGAGAACTCCTTTATTTTGTCAAGTTTCAAAGAGCTACTACAAACCATGTTGGATTTAGAGTTCGAAATTCATCTACCTATAAGAGAGAACAGAGTGAAACCTAAAAATAAAAACTGCTACTGTAAACGAACGCTTCAACTTAGAAAAACAAAATTTGGTGAGCCAAGTGGGATTTGTGGACTTGTCATTACCACCACGTATCATCAAGATTGGGTGAAAAAATATTGGCTGGTATTTTGGAAACTCGAAATTTCTTGAAAGCTTGGCAACCCCTCTCAATGAAAGTGCTTTTCCACTGTCTGTGCCTAGGGATTCTTGAAGAGGATACAAACCATAGAGACAAAACTGAGAACTCCTTTATTTTGTCAAGTTTCAAAGAGCCACTACAAACCATGTTAGATTTAGAGTTCCAAATTCATCTATCTATATAGCAGAGAACAGAGTGAAACCTAAACATAAAAACTGCTACTGTAGACGAACGCTTCAACCTGGAAGAACAAAATTTGGTGAGCCAAGTGGGATTTGTGTACTGATCATTACCACCAAGTATCATCAACATTTCGAACATTGGGTGAAAAAAAATATTTGCTGGTATTTGGGAAACTCGTAATTTCTTGGAAGCTTGGCAACCCCTCTCAATGAAAGTGCTTTTCCACAGTCAGTGACTAGGGCTACTTAAAGAGGAAACAATCCAAAGAGACAAAACTGATACCTCCTTTATTTTGTCAAGTTTCAAAGAGCTACTACAAACCATGTTGGATTTAGAGTTCCAAATTCATCTATCTATATAGGAGAGAATAGAGTGAAAGCTAAAAATAAAAACTGCTACTGTAAACGAACGCTTCAACCTAGAAGAACAAAATTTGGTGAGCCAAGTGGGATTTGTGGACTTGTCATTACCACCACGTATCATCAAGATTGGGTGAAAATATATTTGCTGGTATTTCGGAAACTCGTAATTTCTTGGAAGCTTGGCAACCCCTCTCAATGAAAGTGCTTTTCCACGGTCAGTGACTAGGCCTACTTAAAGAGGAAACAATCCATAGAGACAAAACTGAGACCTCCTTTATTTTGTCAAGATTCAAAGAGGTACTACAAACCATGTTGGATTTAGAGTTCCAAATTAATCTATCTATATAGCAGAGAACACAGTGAAACCTAAAAATAAAAACTGCTACTGTAAATGAACGCTTCAACCTAGAAGAACAAAATTTGGAGAGCCAAGTGGGATTTGTGGACTTGCCATTACCACCACGTATCATCAAGATTGGGTGAAAATATATTTGCTGATATTTCGGAAACTCGTAATTTCTTGGAAGCTTGGCAACCCGTCTCAATGAAAGTGCTTTTCCACAGTCAGTGACAAGGGCTACTTAAAGAGGAAACAATCGATAGAGACAAAATTGAGAACTCCTTTATTTTGTCAAGTTTCAAAAGCTACTACAAACCATACTGGATTTAGAGTTCCAAATTCATCTATCTATATAGGAGAGAACAGAGTGAAACCTAAATATAAAAACTGCTACTGTAGACGAACGCTTCAACCTAGAAGAACAAAATTTGGTGAGCCAAGTGGGATTTGTGTACTGATCATTACCACCAAGTATCATCAAGATTGGGCGAAAAAATATTTGCTGGTAATTCGGAAACTCGTTATTTCTTAGAAGCTTGGCAACCCCACTCAATGAAAGTGCTTTTCCACAGTCTGTGCCTAGGGCTACTTGAAGAAGAAACAAACCATACAGACAAAACTGAGAACTCCTTTATTTTGTCAAGTATCAAAGAGCTACTACAAACCATGTTGGATTTAGTGTTCCAAATTCATCTATCTATATAGGAGAGAATAGAGTGAAAACTAAAAATAAAAACTGCTACTGTAAACGAACGCTTCAACCTAGAAGAACAAAATTTGGTGAGCGAAGTGGGATTTGTGGACTTGTCATTACCACCACGTATCATCAAGATTGGGTGAAAATATATTTGCTGGTATTTCGGAAACTCGTAATTTCTTTTAAGCTTGGCAACCCCTCTCAATGAAAGTGCTTTTCCACAGTCAGTGACTAGGCCTACTTAAAGAGGAAACAATCCATAGAGACAAAACTGAGACCTCCTTTATTTTGTCAAGTTTCAAAGAGCTACTACAAACCATGTTGGATTTAGAGTTCCAAATTCATCTATCTATATAGCAGAGAACACAGTGAAACCTAAAAATAAAAACTGCTACTGTAGACGAACGCTTCAACCTAGAAGAACAAAATTTGGTGAGCCAAGTGGGATTTGTGTACTGATCATTACCACCAAGTATCATCAAGATTGGGCGAAAAAATATTTGCTGGTAATTCGGAAACTCGTTATTTCTTAGAAGCTTGGCAACCCCACTCAATGAAAGTGCTTTTCCACAGTCTGTGCCTAGGACTAATTGAAGAGGAAACAAACCATAGAAACAAAACTGAGAACTCCTTTATTTTGTCAAGTTTAAAGAGCTACTACAAACCATGTTGGATTTAGAGTTCAAAATTCATCTATCAATATAGGAGAGAACAGAGTGAAACCTAAAAATAAAAACTGGTACTGTAAACGAACGCTTCAACTTAGAAGAACAAAATTTGGTGAGCCATGTGGGATTTGTGGACTTGTCATTACCACCACGTATCATCAAGATTGGGTGAAAAAATATTGGCTGGTATTTCAGAAACTCGTAATTTCTTGAAAGCTTGGCAACCCCTCTCAATGAAAGTGCTTTTCCACCGTCGGTGCCTAGGGCTAATTGAATAGGAAACAAACCATAGAGACAAAACTGAGAACTCCTTTCTTTTGTCAAGTTTCAAAGAGCTACTACAAATCATGTTGGATTTAGAGTTCCAATTTCATCTATCTATATAACAGAAAACAGAGTGAAACCTAAATATAAAAACTGCTACTGTAGATGAACGCTTCAACTTAGAAGAACAAAATTTGGTGAGCCAAGTGTGATTTGTGTAGTGATCATTACCACCAAGTATCATCAAGATTGGGTGAAAAAATATTTGCTGCTATTTCGGAAACATCGTAATTTCTTGGAAGCTTGGCAACCCCTCTCAATGAAAGTGCTTTTCCACAGTCTCTGCTTATGGCTACTTGAAGCGGACACAAATCATAGAGACAAAACTGAGAACTCCTTTATTTTGTCAGGTTTCAAAGAGCTACCACAAACCATATTGGATTTAGAGTTCCAAATTCATCTATCTATATAGCAGAGAACAGAGTGAAACCTAAATATAAAAACTGCTACAGTAGATGAACGCTTCAACCTAGAAGAACAAAATTTTGAGCCAAGTGGGATTTGTGGACTCATCATTACCACCAAGTATCATCAAGATTGGGTGAAAAAATATTTGCTGGTATTTCGGAAACTTCGTAATTTCTTGGAAGCTTGGCAACCCCTCTCAATGAAAGTGCTTTTCCACAGTCTCTGCTTAAGGCTACTTGAAGCGGAAACAAATCATAGAGACAAAACTGAGAACTCCTTTATTTTGTCAAGTTTCAAAGAGCTACTACAAACCATGTTGGATTTAGAGTTCGAAATTCATCTACCTATAAGAGAGAACAGAGTGAAACCTAAAAATAAAAACTGCTACTGTAAACGAACGCTTCAACTTAGAAAAACAAAATTTGGTGAGCCAAGTGGGATTTGTGGACTTGTCATTACCACCACGTATCATCAAGATTGGGTGAAAAAATATTGGCTGGTATTTTGGAAACTCGAAATTTCTTGAAAGCTTGGCAACCCCTCTCAATGAAAGTGCTTTTCCACTGTCTGTGCCTAGGGATTCTTGAAGAGGATACAAACCATAGAGACAAAACTGAGAACTCCTTTATTTTGTCAAGTTTCAAAGAGCCACTACAAACCATGTTAGATTTAGAGTTCCAAATTCATCTATCTATATAGCAGAGAACAGAGTGAAACCTAAACATAAAAACTGCTACTGTAGACGAACGCTTCAACCTGGAAGAACAAAATTTGGTGAGCCAAGTGGGATTTGTGTACTGATCATTACCACCAAGTATCATCAACATTTCGAACATTGGGTGAAAAAAAATATTTGCTGGTATTTGGGAAACTCGTAATTTCTTGGAAGCTTGGCAACCCCTCTCAATGAAAGTGCTTTTCCACAGTCAGTGACTAGGGCTACTTAAAGAGGAAACAATCCAAATAGACAAAACTGATACCTCCTTTATTTTGTCAAGTTTCAAAGAGCTACTACAAACCATGTTGGATTTAGAGTTCCAAATTCATCTATCTATATAGGAGAGAATAGAGTGAAAGCTAAAAATAAAAACTGCTACTGTAAACGAACGCTTCAACCTAGAAGAACAAAATTTGGTGAGCCAAGTGGGATTTGTGGACTTGTCATTACCACCACGTATCATCAAGATTGGGTGAAAATATATTTGCTGGTATTTCGGAAACTCGTAATTTCTTGGAAGCTTGGCAACCCCTCTCAATGAAAGTGCTTTTCCACGGTCAGTGACTAGGCCTACTTAAAGAGGAAACAATCCATAGAGACAAAACTGAGACCTCCTTTATTTTGTCAAGATTCAAAGAGGTACTACAAACCATGTTGGATTTAGAGTTCCAAATTCATCTATCTATATAGCAGAGAACACAGTGAAACCTAAAAATAAAAACTGCTACTGTAAATGAACGCTTCAACCTAGAAGAACAAAATTTGGAGAGCCAAGTGGGATTTGTGGACTTGCCATTACCACCACGTATCATCAAGATTGGGTGAAAATATATTTGCTGGTATTTCGGAAACTCGTAATTTCTTGGAAGCTTGGCAACCCGTCTCAATGAAAGTGCTTTTCCACAGTCAGTGACAAGGGCTACTTAAAGAGGAAACAATCGATAGAGACAAAATTGAGAACTCCTTTATTTTGTAAAGTTTCAAAAGCTACTACAAACCATACTGGATTTAGAGTTCCAAATTCATCTATCTATATAGGAGAGAACAGAGTGAAACCTAAATATAAAAACTGCTACTGTAGACGAACGCTTCAACCTAGAAGAACAAAATTTGGTGAGCCAAGTGGGATTTGTGTACTGATCATTACCACCAAGTATCATCAAGATTGGGCAAAAAAATATTTGCTGGTAATTCGGAAACTCGTTATTTCTTAGAAGCTTGGCAACCCCACTCAATGAAAGTGCTTTTCCACAGTCTGTGCCTAGGACTAATTGAAGAGGAAACAAACCATAGAAACAAAACTGAGAACTCCTTTATTTTGTCAAGTTTAAAGAGCTACTACAAACCATGTTGGATTTAGAGTTCAAAATTCATCTATCTATATAGCAGAGAACACAGTGAAACCTAAAAATAAAAACTGCTACTGTAAATGAACGCTTCAACCTAGAAGAACAAAATTTGGAGAGCCAAGTGGGATTTGTGGACTTGTCATTACCACCACGTATCATCAAGATTGGGTGAAAATATATTTGCTGGTATTTCGGAAACTCGTAATTTCTTGGAAGCTTGGCAACCCGTCTCAATGAAAGTGCTTTTCCACAGTCAGTGACAAGGGCTACTTAAAGAGGAAACAATCGATAGAGACAAAACTGAGAACTCCTTTATTTTGTCAAGTTTCAAAAGCTACTACAAACCATATTGGATTTAGAGTTCCAAATTCATCTATCTATATAGGAGAGAACAGAGTGAAACCTAAATATAAAAACTGCTACTGTAGACGAATGCTTCAACCTAGAAGAATAGAATTTGGTGAGCCAAGTGGGATTTGTGTAGTTGTCCTTACCACCAAGTATCATCAAGATTGGGTGAAAAAATATTTGCTGGTATTTCGGAAACTCGTTATTTCTTAGAAGCTTGGCAACCCCTCTCAATGAAAGTTCTTTTCCACAGTCTGTGTCTGGGCTACTTGAAGTGGAAACAAACCATAGAGACAAAACTGAGACCTGCTTTCTTTTGTCAAGTTTCAAAGAGCTACTACAAATCATGTTGGATTTAGAGTTCCAAATTCACATATCTATATAGCAGAAAACAGAGTGAAACCTAAATATAAAAACTGCTACTGTAGATGAACGCTTCAACCTAGAAGAACAAAATTTGGTGAGCCAAGTGTGATTTGTGTAGTAAGCCATTGTTGTAAATTGTGGCCGCCATTAGAAGATGGCGCCGGCTTCCACTGTGGCCTGTGATAAACAAATTCCTTTGTGGAGAGTTGGCACGCTATCTCTTGCCACCCTATAAGAAAGATCCACGCGGCGGCTTAAGATTGGTACGTGGGAGGCTTTATTAGGCTGTGTAGGGCCCTCGGAGGGGAGAAAGAAAGGGAGTCACTAAAAGATACTTAAATCAAGGCCTGAATAAACTGCTGAAAAAGATTCCTGAGTTGCGTCTTCCTTGCGGGCAAGGGGTCGCGACAAGTGGTGCCGAGACCAGGGAACCAGAACTTTCAGCAGTCAGGTGTGGTGCACCAATTAGTCCCAGGTAAGTTGGGACCCGCAGGTAAAGCCGAGATCAGTCCTAGATAATTGGGACCCGCGGTTAAAGCGGAGATTAGTCCCAGATTAATTGGGACCCGCTGTCAAAGCGGCAGCTCCTCTGTAAAGCCAGAGAGAGCATTAAATCTTATTGCAGCTGCACTGTGTACTTTTGCTCTTACTTTCACTCTTGTTTTTTGTGTGTCTTTTGTTGTGTCATGGGTGCCGTATCTTCAAGTCCGCTTCTCCTGGCCCTAGATAACCTGTTACGTTCCAAGGGCCTAAAAGTGAAACGTAGTACTTTACAGAGATTTTTACAGAAGACAGATATTATTGCACCGTGGTTTGCATTTTCTGGCAGTCTTACTCTGCCTAGCTGGGATAAGTTAGCCACAGACCTTGACTTTGCTTCTGAGCAGGGCATATTAGAGGGTGGGGTGATACCCCTTTGAAAGATGATTCGTAGTTGCCTCACAGATAGCAGATGTCAGGAAACACTTACTAAAGGACAAGAAGTTTTAGAGCAATTACATGAAGAAAGATCAGAAATGGCAGGCAGTGAGGTATTTCAGGAGGGTGGGAGTGTGCGGAGCGAGAAACAGGGGAGGAAACAATTATTTCCGGCAGGCAGTGACGTATTTCAGGAGGATGGCAGTGTGCGAAGCGAGAAACAGGGGAGGAGGCGATTGTCTCTGGCACGGAGTGAAATATTTCAGGAGGAGGGGAATGTGCAGAGCGAGAAACGGGGGAGGAAATGCTTGTATCCAGATCTCAGTACACTGCGCACACTCCCATGCAAAAGTGGGTCAGAAGAGGAGGAGGATGAACAGGAGGAGCTCGGGAGACTGTCTCGGCAGCTAGGGAGTTTAACTATGGGAGAAGGAGACAAAAATAAACAGGAGCTCAAGAAAAATGATCCTCCGGACCCGCCGCCGTACGGTGAGGGTGTTTCGAGGAGAGCTTTCCATGCCCAAACATGGAGGGCTGTTAATGCTGAGATGGGTCTTGCTTATCCAGTTTTCCAGGATGACAATAGGGGAAGATTCCATGAGCCCTTAGATTTCAAAATTGTGAAGACCCTGGCAGAGTCTGTGCGTACTTATGGGGTGGATGCCGCCTTCACATTAACTCAGGTGGAGAGTCTGTCTAGATACTGTATGACTCCCTCTGATTGGGCTAGCCTTGTTCGGGCTTGTGTTTCTCCAGGCAAATATTTGGACTGGAGAGCCTTTATGCTAGAGGGTGCTGTAGAGCAGGCTGCCCAAAACTATGCGGCGGGACACCCCCATTGGGACAAGGAAATGCTTTTGGGACAAGGCAGATTTGCTAATCAACAAACAGGATACCCCCCTGAGGTATATGAACATATCAATAACATTTGTATTTGTGCATGGAAATCACTCCCAAATAGAGGAGAAGTGTCTGGCAATTTAACAAAAATCATGCAAGGCCCCACAGAACCTTTCTCGGATTTTGTTGCTAGGATGGTGGATGCCGCAGGAAAAATCTTTGGTGACCCTGATAGAGCAATGCCCTTGATTAAACAACTTGTTTTTGAGCAATGCACCAAAGAATGTAAAGCAGCAATCGCTCCTTATAAAAACAAGGGCATAGAAGCTTGGATGAAAGTGTGTAGAGAGCTTGGAGGACCTTTAACTAATGCAGGTCTTGCAGCTGCTGTCCTTCGGATTGCAAAAGGGGGCGGTCCTGGTGCCGGAGCATGTTTCCATTGTGGTCAATCCGGCCATTTCAAACGTGACTGTCCCAAAAAAGGCAATTTTACTGGACCTCCTCGCGGTGGCCCTTCTAATGGCCCTCGTCAACCGGGGCTGTGTCCAAAATGCAAGAAGGGGAAGCATTGGGCAAGAGAGAGTAGATCAGTGAGGGACATCCATGGACAGCCTATTTCAGCTGGACCAAAAAACGGCCGAAGGGGCCCCCGACCCCAGGGCCCACGAACATATGGGGCAATGGAGAATGTCACACCCGAACCCGAGACATGGCCTTCTCTGCGCCATCCCATGAGATGCGGAGAGCCACTACAGGTGCCGCGGGAGTGGACCTCTGTTCCACCTCCAGACTCGTATTAACACCTAAGATGGGAGTCCAATTGGTGGAAACTGAGTTCAAAGGGCCTTTACCCCCTGGCACTGTAGGTTTGTTAATTGGACGTGCATCCTCTATCCTACAAGGTCTTCATGTTTTCCCCGGAGTTGTAAACCCTGATACTGTAGGGGCAATAAAGGTTATGGTGGAAGCTCCAAGGGGCATTGTGTCTATCTCCCCAGGGGATCGGATTGCTCAATTGCTAATTTTGCCTAGTTTGCATAATCACTTCCCTGCTGACTCAAGGTCACGGACAGGAAATCAGATTGGTACCACCGGAGGAAATTGTGCCTATTTGTCACTGGATATGAGCAATCGCCCCACTTTGGAATTAAGCATAGATGGTAAATCTATTGTGGGATTGCTGGACACAGGAGCAGATCGTAGTATCATAGCCCTTAAGGACTGGTCTAGGGGATGGCCAGTGCAGGCTTCTGATCAATCCTTAAGAGGACTTGGATATGCCCAAGCCCCTCAAATCAGCTGTAGACATCTATCTTGGAAGGACTCGGAAGGACATGATGGTACCTTTCAGCCTTATGTACTTGATTTACCTATTTCTTTATGGGGCCGTGATTTGATGAAAGACATGGGGTTCACTCTTAGTAATGACTATTCCCCAGTGTCTCAACATATCATGCAAAATATGGGGTATAAGCCAGGTCTAGGACTGGGAAGGCACCTACAGGGTCGTAAGCATCCTGTGCAAGGTCATCAAAAGCTTAACAGGTTTGGTCTGGGTTTTTCCTAGGGGCCACTGGGGCTCAAATACCCATAACATGGCTCACCGAGGAGCCTGTTTGGGTGCCTCAGTGGCCTCTTCCCTCGGTTAAACTGGCAGCAGCCCATGATATAGTCAAAGAACAACTTGATTTGGGTCACATCCAACCTTCTACTTCTCCATGGAATACTCCCATATTTGTCATTAAGAAAAAATCAGGGAAGTGGCGCCTACTGCATGATCTACGAGCAGTTAATGCTCAGATGCAGCTTATGGGGCCCATTCAAAGAGGGCTGCCTCTGCTCTCCTCTGTTCCTCAAGGCTGGCATATAATTGTTATTGACATTAAAGACTGTTTCTTTTCCATTCCTTTGCATCCTAAAGATTCCCAAAGTTTTGCTTTCACCCTTCCCTCGTGTAATCATGAGGAACCAGATCAAAGGTTTGAGTGGGTGGTGTTACCACAGGGGATGGCTAACAGTCCCACGATGTGCCAGATGTATGTGGGAAAGGCACTCGCACCTCTCAGACATAAGTATTCCTCCACCAAGATCATTCACTATATGGATGATGTGTTATTGGCTGCAAAATTAGAACAGACAGTTTACGAGGCTTATAAAGAACTCGTGATGCTGTTGGCTCAACATGGACTGCACATCGCACCTGAAAAGGTTCAAACGGGAGATTCTATCAGGTTTTTGGGAGCGACAATTGGGTATGACAAATTAAAACCACAAAAAATTACCATCAGGACTCAAGATCTCCGAACTTTAAATGATTTTCAAAAATTGCTGGGAGATATTAATTGGATAAGAGGATATTTACATATTCCTAATATTGTGCTCCAGCCTTTGTATGCTACTCTTAAGGGTGATCCAGATCTTGCTTCCCCTCGTAGCCTCACTACTGAGGCTAGAGCGGCCCTTATAGAAGTAGAACAAGCTATACAGCATGCCACTCTATGCAGGCTCCAGAGTGATAAACCTTTCCAGTTATGTGTGCTTGCCACTATGCGGCAGCCTACTGGAGTACTGTGGCAAGATGGGCCTTTACTATGGATCCACCCACATGTATCCCCAGGAAAATCCTTAGAATATTATCCTGATGCTGTTGCAGCATTGGCACTTAAAGGGATTCAACAAAGCATTCAATTTTTCGGCCAATCACCTTCTTCTCTTATCATACCCTACACTAAAGCTCAACTTAATGTTTTATGTGCTACTCTAGACAACTGGGCTATTCTGTGTTGCTCGTTTCAAGGGAGTATTGATAATCACTACCCTTCTCATCCATTACTCCATTTTGTTAAAGAACATCCCATCATTTTCCCTAAGGTAACTTCATCCAGTCCAATTCTGGGGGCTGTTAACATTTTTACTGATGGTTCCAAGTCTGGAATGGGAGCCTACGTAATTAATGACTCTCCCCCTATCCAGCATCAATTTGCTCCTGGAAATCCACAATGGGTAGAACTACAAATTGTTATTGAAATTTTTAAACAGTGTTCTTTTCCTTTTAATCTTATTTCGGACTCCAGCTATGTGGTACAAGCACTAAAAGTCCTGGAGGCCGTGGGAACTATTAGTGATGCCCACAATGTGTCTGTTTACTTTACTCAGCTTCAACAGCTTATCTCTAACCACACTGCTTCTTTTTATCCAATGCATATCAGGGCTCACACCTCTCTTCCTGGTCCGTTATCCCAAGGTAATGCCTGTGCGGACTTAGCCACTAGAAGTCAATTGATATGCTTGGCTTCCTCCTTAGAGAGGGCTAAGTTGTTTCACCAAAACTTCCATGTTAATGCATTAACGTTGCGCAGGCGTTTTTCCATTTCAAGAGCGGATGCTCGGCAGATAGTATTGCAATGTCCCCATTGTGTCACATTTCTTCATCCCCCTAATTATGGAGTAAACCCACGGGGATTAAAGCCATTGATTGTTTGGCAAATGGATGTGACACATATACCTGACTTTGGTAACCTTAAGTATGTGCATGTTTCCGTTGATACGTGCTCTGGAATTATCCATGCTTCTGCTTTATCGGGAGAAAAGGCACGTAATGTCATTACTCACTGTTTAGAGGCATGGGCAGCATGGGGTGCACCTGCATCCCTTAAGACTGATAATGGACCTGCTTATACTGACAGACAATTTACAGCTTTTTGTTCTACTATGGGAGTGCAACTTACTCATGGTTTACCTTATAATCCTCAAGGACAAGGCATTGTTGAGCGTGCTCATCGCACCTTAAAGGAAACTTTACAAAAACAAAAAGGGGGAATAGGAGCTGAACACACTCCTAAAGAACGCCTGTCCTTAGCTCTCTTTACCATTAATTTTTTGAATTTGGATATTCATGGTCGCTCTGCGGCCGACAGACATGTGTCCCCTCAGCCCTCTGTGATTGGCTATGTTAAGTGGAAGGATGTTCTTACGGGCCAATGGAACGGCCCTGACCCCGTGCTGACATGGGCATGAGGATCTGTATGTGTTTTTCCCCAGGATCGTACGGAACCATTGTGGGTCCTGGAACGCTTGACAAGAAGAGTCTCGACATCAGCTGACCAGCAACAAGAGATACCACAACAATCCTGTGATGAAGATCTTCATTCTGCTAAGTGCTCTGGCTCTGGTGCTGGTGCCGATGGCACAGGCGACACCAATGCGGTGGTGGGCAGTGGCACGGGCCTGGCCAATGCCGATGCCGGTTCATGGTAATTCTAATGTCCTCCCCACTCTTTTTTCTACCTCATGTGAGATGTCTGCTCCCTGTGCCTCTCCTAGAGGGGACATGGAGAGAATTTTTAATCAATCTCAAGTTAATCTTACAGGAGTTTTTTGTTTCAGCCTTAGAAACGCTAATTGCATTAGCCTTAAGACCAAAAATTTGACTAACTTGGAGGAACCATTGCGGTCCAATCAGGTCTCAGGAAGCATTATCAGTGCTGTATTGAGCAAGGTAGCTTTGGGGAAGCAATCAGGCTCAGAGACCCCCTGCAAACAGCAGCTCTGCTCTTAACATAACTACCTTGGCTATTATCTCCGAGGTACTAATCCCAGTGCCTCCTTCTTCTAGTAGTATTTATAATGCCACTCATTTCAAGGCCTCTCCTTACTGTTCCCCTAATCTTGGTTTCCCCCCAACATTTACGCCTTGTCAGGATCATTCTTGGGAGAAACATCAAGTTGCTAAAGGTTTCTCCCTTTCCCCCTCTCTTAATAGGTATGTTTATAACTTTAACAATAGTGCCAGCTCCTCTACAGGAGTAGGTTGGTCCTGGTTTCAATGGCTGATTTCCAGTGAAAAGGGGGCTTCAGCCGATATTTCTGCACTGGCTCAGTTGCTAGGAGCCAAAAGTTGGCTGGCTAATATTTCTGGTACTGTTAGGGAAAGTGAACAAGGTAATAGACTTACATCTGTTTCATTCAACTCTCTGTTGTATAATGCCACATTGCCTCCTGCAATGGTCTGTGTCCAATCCCCCTTCTTATTCCTTTTGGCTGAGGCCACCTCATCGGGGATGCTGGATTGTTCTCATACTACCTGTCTCTTATCTGAGTGTTGGAATGGTTCCTGGACTGTAGCAGTGATTATGAAAATTCCAACTTTCGTCCCAATCCCGGTCACTGCGGATCCTGATAAATTCCCTATTGTTGAGCTACTTAGAGTCCGCAAAGATTTTGGAATCACAGCGGCTATAGTGACAGCCGTGGCGATATCTGCTGCTGCAGCGGTTACGGCCGGAATGGCTATGGCCAATCAAGTACAAACTGCTGCCACCATTAATCAAGTTGTCCAACAAACTTCCACCATACTTGAATCCCAAAATACAATTAATCAAAATATTTTGTCAGGGATTTTAGCTGCCAACCAAAGAATAGACTTACTCCAAGCTCAGGTAGAAGAATTGGCTGACTTAGTGCTTTTGGGTTGTGTTGACCAACGTGCACATTTATGCATAACCTCTGTCAGATTTAATGATTCCAGGAATGCTTCCCGCATCATTGGCGAATATTTGGCTGGAAATTGGTCCATGGAAGCGAAAGACATGATCCAGTCTCAACTAACCCAGATAGCTGTCTTGAATAACACCCGTGTTGATCCCGTGACTTTGGGTCAATTCACCGATTGGATATCTTCTGCTTTTTCCTTTTTTAAAGAGTGGGTGGGGGTAGGCATTTTTGGTGCAATGTGTTGCTTCGGTATGTTTCTCTGTTTGTGGTTTCTCTGTCGCCTCAAGGCCCGCAATGCTCACGATAAGGCTATGATCATCCAAGCTCTTGCAGCTTTAGAAAATGACAATTCACCTCAAGTCTGGCTTGCGCAGCTTAAACAGTAAATCTTTGACATGGCCATTGCACCCCAAGTTATTATAACATTGCACTGGGATCGGCATGTCTTTCCTCATTATTCTCTTGGTGTTGGAAAGCCCTTGCACTCTGCCGGTCTTGCTGCCATTGCACGCAGGTGGGTTTCCACACTAATGCTTCTCTATCGCCTTAAAGTCCGTGCCTTTCTTTCAGGGTGCTGTCAACTCGTTTGTCGTTGTGTGCAGCCACAGTTCAGCCTTAGCTGTCCCCCTTCGTCCACCTTCATCACGATGCAGGATGCGAGGCAAAGCACTGCACTTGAGTGATTCCTCAACGGACCTCAAGGAAAGCATGTCCTATTGCATGCGGGTTTGACGTCCACACCCCCGCCCTACGAAAAAAGGCGTCGGCTGATATGGGGTCAGGTCTGGGGAAGGCGCCTCCTTAGGACTGAACCATACATTGCAGCCACTTCTGCACAGTAGGATAGGACCTCTACTTTCGCCTGCATTGTTTTATAAATTAGAAGGGGGAACTGTAGTAAGCCATTGTTGTAAATTGTGGATGCCATTAGAAGATGGCGCCGGCTTCCACTGTGGCTTGTGATAAACAAATTCCTTTGTGGAGAGTTGGCACGCTATCTCTTGCCACCCTATAAGAAAGATCCACAGGGCGGCTTAAGATTGGTACGTGGGAGGCTTTATTAGGCTGTGCTTGGGCCCTCGGAGGGGAGAAAGAAAGGGAGTCACTAAAAGATACTTAAATCAAGGCCTGAATAAACTGCTGAAAGAAGATTCCTGAGTTGCGTCTTCCTTGCGGGCAAGGGGTCGCGACAGATTTGTGTACTGATCATTACCACCAAGTATCATCAAGATTGGGTGAAAAAATATTTGCTGCTATTTCGGAAACATCGTAATTTCTTGGAAGCTTGGCAACCCCTCTCAATGAAAGTGCTTTTCCACAGTCTCTGCTTAAGGCTACTTGAAGCGGACACAAATCATAGAGACAAAACTGAGAACTCCTTTTTTTGTCAAGTTTCAAAGAGCTACCACAAACCATATTGGATTTAGAGTTCCAAATACATCTATCTATATAGGAGAGAACAGAGTGAAACCTAAATATAAAAACTGCTACTGTAGACGAACGATTCAACCTAGAAGAACAAAATTTGGTGAGCCAAGTGGGATTTGTGTACTGATCATTACCACCAAGTATCATCAAGATTGGGTGAAAAAATATTTGCTGGTAATTCGAAAACTCGTTATTTCTTAGAAGCTTGGCAACCCCACTCAATGAAAGTTCTTTTCCACAGTCTGTGCCTAGGACTACTTGAAGAGGAAACAAACCATATAAACAAAACTGAGATCTCCTTTATTTTGTCAAGTGTCAAAGAGCTACTACAAACCATGTTGGATTTAGAGTTCCAAATTCATCTATCTATATAGGAGAGAAGAGAGTGAAACCTAAATATAAAAACTGCTACGGTAGACGAACGCTTCAATCTAGAAGAACAAAATTTGGTGAGCCAAGTGGGTTTTGTGTACTGATCATTACCTCCAAGTATCATCAACATTGGGTGAAAAACTATTTGCTTGTATTTCGGAAACTCGTTATTTCTTAGAAGCTTGGCAACCAATCTCAATGAAAGTGCTTTTCCACCGTCAATGCCTAGGGCTAATTGAAGAGGAAACAAACCATAGAGACAAAACTGAGAACTCCTTTCTTTTGCAAAGTTTCAAACAGCTACTACAAATGATGTTGGATTTAGAGTTCTAAATTCATCTACCTATATAGCAGAGAACAGAGTGAAACCTAAATATAAAAACAGCTACTGTAGATGAACGCTTCAACCTAGAAGAACAAAATTTGGTGAGATAAGTGGGATTTGTGTACTGATCATTACCTCCAAGTATCATCAAGATTGGGTGAAAAAAACATTTGCTGCTATTTAGGAAACATCGTAATTTCTTGGAAGCTTGGCAACCCCTCTAAATGAAAGTGCTTTTCAACAGTCTCTGCTTAAGGCTACTTGAAGCGGAAACAAATCATAGAGACAAAACTGAGAACTCCTTTATTTTGTCAAGTTTCAAAGAGCTACTACAAACCATGTTGGATTTAGAGTTCCAAATCCATCTATCTACATAGGAGAGAACAGAGTGAAAAATAAAAATAAAAACTGCTACTGAAAACGAACGCATCAACCTAGAAGAACAAAATTTGGTGAGTCTTGTGGGATTTGTGTACCAATCATTATCACCAAGTATCATCAACATTGGGTGAAAAAAATATTTGCTGGTATTTCGGAAAATGGTAATTTCTTGGTAGCTTGGGAACCCCTCTCAATGAAAGTGCTTTTCCACCGTCTGTGCCTATGGCTACTTGAAGAGGAAACAAACCATAGAGACAAAACTGAGAAGTCCTTTCTTTTGCAAAGTTTCAAAGAGCCACTACAAACCATGTCGGATTTAGAGTTTCAAATTCATCTATCTATATAGGAGAGAACAGAGTGAAATCTAAAAATAAAAACTGCTACTGTAAACGAACGCTTCAACCTAGAAGAACAAAATTTGGTGAGCCAAGTGGGATTTGTGGACTTGTCATTACCACCACGTATCATCAAGATTGGGTGAAAATATATTTGCTGGTAATTCGGAAACTCGTTATTTCTTAGAAGCTTGGCAACCCCACTCAATGAAATTGCTTTTCCACAGTCAGTTCCTATGACAACTTGAAGAGGAAACAAAATATAGAAACAAAACTGAGAACTCCTTTATTTTGTCAAGTGCCAAAGAGCTACTACAAACCATTTTGGATTTAGAGTTCCAAATTCATCTATCTATATAGGAGAGAACAGATTGAAACCTAAATATAAAAACTGCTACGGTAGATGAATGCTTCAATCTATAAGAACAAAATTTGGTGAGCCAAGTGGGTTTTGTGTACTGATCATTACCACCAAGTATCATCAACATTGGGTGAAAAACTATTTGCTGGTATTTCGGAAACTCGTTATTTCTTAGAAGCTTGGCAACCCCTCTCAATGAAAGTGCTTTTCCACCGTCGGTGCCTATGGCTAATTGAAGAGGAAACAAACCATAGAGACAAAACTGAGAACTCCTTTCTTTTGCAAAGTTTCAAAGAGCTACTACAAATGATGTTGGATTTAGAGTTCCAAATTCATCTACCTATATAGCAGAGAACAGAGTGAAACCTAAATATAAAAACTGCTACTGTAGATGAACGCTTCAACCTACAAGAACAAAATTTGGTGAGCCAAGTGGGATTTGTGTACTGATCATTACCACCAAGTATCATCAAGATTGGGTGAAAAAATATTTGATGCTATTTCGGAAACATCGTCATTTCTTGGAAGCTTGGCAACCCCTCTCAATGAAAGTGCTTTTCCACAGTCTCTGCTTAAGGCTACTTGAAGCGGAAACAAATCATAGAGACAAAACTGAGAACTCCTTTATTTTGTCAAGTTTCAAAGAGTTACTACAAACCATGTTGGATTTAGAGTTCCAAATTAATCTATCTATATAGGAGAGAACAGAGTGAAAAACAAAAATAAAAACTGCTACTGTAGACGAACGCTTCAACCTGGAAGAACAAAATTTGGTGAGCCAACTGGGATTTGTGTATTGATCATTACCACCAAGTACCATCAACATTGGGTTAAAAAAATATTTGCTGGTATTTCGGAAACTCTTTATTTCTTAGAAGCTTGGCAACCCCTCTCAATGAAAGTGCTTTTCCACAGTCTGTTCCTAGGGGTACTTGAAGAGGAAAAAAATCATAGAGACAAAACTGAGATCTCCTTAATTTTGTCAAGTTTCAAAGAGCTAATACAAACCATGTTGGATTTAGAGTTCCATATTCATCTATCTATATAGAACGGAGTAAAACCTAAAAAGAAAAACTGCAACTGTAGATGAATGCTTCAACCTAGAAGAACAGAATTTGGTGAGCCAAGAGGGATTTGTGTACTTGTCCTTACCACCAAGTATCATCAAGATTGGGTGAAAAAATATTTGCTGGTATTTCGGAAACTTGTAATTTCTTGGAAGCTTGGCAACCCCTCTCAATGAAAGTGCTTTTCCACCGTCTGTGCCTAGGGCTAACTGAAGAGGAAACAAACCATAGAGACAAAACTGAGAACTCCATTCTTTTGCAAAGTTTCAAAGAGCTACTACAAACCATGTTGATTTAGAGTTCCAAATTCATCTATCTATATAGGAGAGAACAGAGTGAAAAATAAAAATAAAAACTGCTACTGTAAATGAACATTTCAACCTAGAAGAACAAAATTTGGTGAGCCAAGTGGGATTTGTGTACTTGTCTTTACCACCAAGTATCATCAAGATTGGGTGAAAAAATATTTGCTGGTATTTCGGAAACTCGTTATTTCTTAGAAGCTGGAAATCCCTCTCAATGAAAGTGCTTTTCCACAGTCTGTGCCTAGGGCTACTTGAAGAGGAAACAAACCGTAGAGACAAAACTGAGAACTCCTTTTTTTTGTCAAGTTTTGAAGAGCCACTGCAAACTATGTTGGATTTAGAGTTCCAAATTCATCTATCTATATAGCAGAGAACAGAGTAAAACCTAAACCTAAAAACTGCTACATAGACGAACGTTTCAACCTCGAAGAACAAAATTTGGTGAGCCAAGTGGGATTTGTGTAGTTATCATTACCACCAAGTATCATCAACAATGGGTGAAGAAAATATTTGCTGGTATTTCGGAAACTCGTAATTCCTTGGAAGCTTGGCAACCCCTCTCAATGAAAGTTCTTTTCCACAGTCAGTGCCTAGGGCTACTTAAAGAGGAAACAATCCATAGAGACAAAATTGAGACCTCCTTTATTTTGTCAAGTTTCAAAGAGCTACTACAAACCATGTTGGATTTAGAGTTCCAAATTCATCTATCTGTATAGGAGAGAACATAGTAAAACCTAAAAATAAAAACTGCTACTGTAGACGAATGCTTCAACCTAGAAGAACAGAATTTGGTGAGCCATGTGGGATTTGTGTACTTGTCCTTACCACCAAGTATCATCAAGTTTGGATGAAAAAATATTTGCTGGTATTTCGGACACTCGTTATTTCTTAGAAGCTTGGCAACCCCTCTTAATGAAAGTGCTTTTCCACAGTCTGTGCCAGGGCTACTTGAAGAGGAAACAAACCATAGAGACAAAACTGAGAACTCCTTTATTTTGTCAAGTTTCAAAGAGCTATACAAACCATGTTGGATTTATAGTCCAAATTCATCTATCTATATAGGAGAGAACAGAGTGAAACCTAAAAATAAAAATTGCTACTGAAAACGAACGCATCAACCTAGAAGAACAAAATTTGGTGAGCCAAGTGGGTTTTGTGTACTGATCATTACCACCAAGTATCATCAACATTGGGTGAAAAACTATTTGCTGGTATTTCGGAAACTCGTTATTTCTTAGAAGCTTGGCAACCCCTCCCAATGAAAGTGCTTTTCCACCATCGGTGCCTAGGGCTAATTGAAGAGGAAACAAACCACAGAGACAAAACTGAGAACTTTTTTCTTTTGCAAAGTTTAAAAGAGCTACTACAAATGATGTTGGATTTAGAGTTCCAAATTCATCTACCTCTATAGCAGAGAACAGAGTGAAACCTAAATATAAAAACTGCTACTATAGATGAACGCTTCAACCTAGAAGAACAAAATTTGGTGAGCCAAGTGGGATTTGTGTACTGATCATTACCACCAAGTATCATCAAGATTGGGTGAAAAAATATTTGCTGCTATTTCGGAAACCTCGTAATTTCTTGGAAGCTTGGCAACCCCTCTCAATGAAAGTGCTTTTCCACAGTCTCTGCTTTAGGCTACTTGAAGCGGAAACAAATCATAGAGACAAAACTGAGAACTCCTTTATTTTGTCAAGTTTCAAAGAGCTACTACAAACCATGTTGGATTTAGAGTTCCAAATTCATCTATCTATATAGGAGAGAACAGAGTGAAAAATAAAAATAAAAACTGCTACTGTAAACGAACGCTTCAACCTAGAAGAACAAAATTTGGTGAGCCAAGTGGGATTTGTGGACTTGTCATACCACCACGTATCATCAAGATTGGGTGAAAAAATATTTGATGGTATTTCGGAAACTCGTAATTTCTTGGAAGCTTGGCAACCCCTTTCAATGAAAGTGCTTTTCCACGGTCTGTGCCTAGGGCTACATGAAGAGGAAACAAACCTTAGAGACAAAACTGAGAACTCCTTTATTTTGTCAAGTTTCAAAAAGCCACTACAAACCATGTTGGATTTAGAGTTCCAAATTCATCTATCTATATAAGAGAGAACAGAGTATAACCTAAAAATAAAAACTGCTACTGTAGACGAATGCTTCAACCTAGAGGAACAGAATTTGGTGAGCCATGTGGGATTTGTGTACTTGTCCTTACCACCAAGTATCATCAAGTTTGGGTGAAAGAATATTTGCTGGTATTTCGGAAACTCGTTATTTCTTAGAAGCTTGGCAACCCCTCTCAATGAAAGTGCTTTTCCACAGTCTGTGCCAGGGCTACTTGAAGAGGAAACAAACCATAGAGACAAAATTGAGAACTCCTTTATTTTGTCAAGTTTCAAAGAGCTACTACAAACCATGTTGGATTTATAGTCCAAATTCATCTATCTATATAGGAAAGAACAGAGTGAAACTTAAAAATAAAAATTGCTACTGAAAACGAACGCATCAATCTAGAAGAACAAAATTTGGTGAGTCAAGTGGGATTTGTGTACCGATCATTACCACCAAGTATCATCAAGATTGGGTGAAAAAATATTTGCTGGTAATTCGGAAACTCGTTATTTCTTGGAAGCTTGGCAACACCTCTCAATGAAATTGCTTTTCCACAGTCTGTGCCTAGGACTACTTGAAGAGGAAACAAACCATAGAAACAAAACTGAGAACTCCTTTATTTTGTCAAGTGTCAAAGAGCTACTACAAACCATGTTGGATTTAGAGTTCCAAATTCATCTATCTATATAGGAGAGAACAGAGTGAAACCAAAATATAAAAACTGCTACAGTAGACGAACGCTTCAATCTAGAAGAACAAAATTTGGTGAGCCAAGTGGGTTTTGTGTACTGATCATTACCACCAAGTATCATCAACATTGGGTGAAAAACTATTTGCTGGTGTTTCGGAAACTCGTTATTTCTTAGAAGCTTGGCAACCCCTCTCAATGAAAGTGCTTTTCCACCATCGGTCCCTAGGGCTAATTGAAGAGGAAACAAACCACAGAGACAAAACTGAGAACTCCTTTCTTTTGCAAAGTTTAAAAGAGCTACTACAAATGATGTTGGATTTAGAGTTCCAAATTCATCTACCTATATAGCAGAGAACAAAGTGAAACCTAAATATAAAAACTGCTACTATAGATGAACGCTTCAACCTAGAAGAACAAAATTTGGTGAGCCAAGTGTGATTTGTGTACTTATCATTACCACCAAGTATCATCAAGATTGGGTGAAAAAATATTTGCTGCTATTTCGGAAACATCGTAATTTCTTGGAAGCTTGGCAACCCCTCTCAATGAAAGTGCATTTCCACAGTCTCTGCTTAAGGCTACTTGAAGCGGAAACAAATCATAGAGACAAAACTGAGAACTCCTTTATTTTGTCAAGTTTCAAAGAGCTACTACAAACCATGTTGGATTTTGAGTTCCAAATTCATCTATCTATATAGGAGAGAACAGAGTGAAAAATAAAAATAAAAACTGCTACTGTTAACGAACGCTTCAACCTAGAAGAACAAAATTTGGTGAGCCAAGTGGGATTTGTGGACTTGTCATACCACCACGTATCATCAAGATTGGGTGAAAAAATATTTGATGGTATTTCGGAAAATCGTAATTTCTTGGAAGCTTGGCAACCCCTCTCAATGAAAGTGCTTTTCCACCGTCTGTGCCTAGGGCTACATGAAGAGGAAACAAACCTTAGAGACAAAACTGAGAACTCCTTTATTTTGTCAAGTTTCAAAGATCTACTACAAACCATGTTGGATTTATAGTCCAAATTCATCTATCTATATAGGAGAGAACAGATTGAAACCTAAAAATTAAAATTGCTACTGAAAACGAACGCATCAACCTAGAAGAACAAAATTTGGTGAGTCAGTGGGATTTGTGTACCGATCATTACCACCAAGTATCATCAAGATTGGGTGAAAAAATATTTGTTGGTATTTCGGAAACTGGTAATTTCTTGGAAGCTTGGCAACCCCTCTCAATGAAAATGCTTTTCCACCGTCTGTGCCTAGGGCTACTTGAAGAGGAAACAAACCATAGAAACAAAACTGAGAACTCCTTTATTTTGTCAAGTGTCAAAAGCAACTACAAACCATATTGGATTTAGAGTTCCAAATTCATCTATCTGTATAGGAGAGAACAGAGTGAAACCTAAATATAAAAACTGCTAATGTACACGAACGCTTCAACCTAGAAGATCAAAATTTGGTGAGCCAAGTGGGATTTGTGTACTGATCATTACCACCAAGTATCATCAAGATTGGGTGAAAAAATATTTGCTGTTAATTCGGAAAGTCCTTATTTCTTAGAAGCTTGGCAACCCCACTCAATGAAAGTACTTTTCCACAGTCTGTGCCTAGGACTACTTGAAGAGGAAACAAACCATAGAAACAAAACTGAGAACTCTTTTATTTTGTCAAGTGTCAAAGAGCTACTACAAACCATGTTGGATTTAGAGTTCCAAATGCATCTATCTATATAGGAGAGAACAGAGTGAAACCTAAATATAAAAATTGCTACAGTAGACGAACGCTTCAACCTAGAAGAACAAAATTTGGTGAGCCAAGTGGGATTTGTGTACTTGTTATTACCACCAAGTATTATCAAGTTTGGGTGAAAAAATATTTGCTGGTATTTCGGAAACTCGTTATTTCTTAGAAGCTTGGCAACCCCTCTCAATGAAAGTGCTTTTCCACCGTCGGTGAATAGGCCAAATTGAAGAGGAAACAAACCATAGAGAAAAAACTGAGAACTCCTTTCTTTTGTCAAGTTTCAAAGAGCTACTACAAACCATGTTGGATTTAGAGTTTCAAATTCATCTACCTATATAGCAGAGAACAGAGTGAAACCTAAATATAAAAACTGCTACTGTAGATGAACGCTTCAATCTAGAAGAACAAAATTTGTTGAGCCAAGTGGGATTTGTGTACTGATAATTACCACCAAGTGTCATCAAGATTGGGTGAAAAAATATTTGCTGCTATTTCCGAAACATCGTAATTTCTTGGAAGCTTGGCAACACCTCGCAATGAAAGTCCTTTTCCACAGTCTCTGCTTAAGGCTACTTGAAGCGGAAACAAATCATAGAGACAAAACTGAGAACTCCTTTATTTTGTCACGTTTCGAAGAGCTACTACAAACCATGTTGGATATAGAGTTCCAAATTCATCTATCTATATAGGAGAGAACAGAGTGAAACCTAAAAATAAAAACTGCTATTGTAAATGAACGCTTCAACTTAGAAGAACAAAATTTGGTGAGCCAAGTTGGATTTGTGGACTTATCAATACCACCACTTATCATCAAGATTGGGTGAAAAAATATTTGGTGGTATTTCGGAAACTCGTAATTTCTTGGAAGCTTGGCAACCCCTCTCAATGAAAGTGCTTTTCCACCGTCTGTGCCTAGGGCTACTTGAAGAGGAAACAAACCATAGAGACAAAACTGAGAACTCCTTGATTTTGTCAGGTTTCAAAGAGCCACTACAAACCATGTTGGATTTAGAGTTCCAAATTCATCTATCTATGTAGCAGAGAACATAGTGAAACCTAAAAATAAAAACTGCTATTGTAGATGAACGCTTCAACCTATAACAACAAAATTTGGTGAGCCAAGTGGGATTTGTGTAGTGATCATTACAACCAATTATCATCAACATTGGGTGAAGAAAATATTTGCTGGTATTTCGGAAACTCGTAATTTTTTGGAAGCTTGGCAACCCCTCTCACTGAAAGTGCTTTTCCACAGTCAGTGCCTAGGGCTACTTAAAGAGGAAACAATCCATAGAGACCAAACTGAGACCTCCGTTATTTTGTCAAGTTTCAAAGAGCTACTACAAACCATGTTGGATTTAGAGTTCCAAATTCATCTATCTATATAGGAGAGAACAGAGTGAAACCTAAAAATAAAAACTGCTAATGTAAACGAATGCTTCAAAGTAGAAGAACAAAATTAGGTGAGCCAAGTGGGATTTGTGTACTGATCATTACCACCAAGTATCATCAAGATTGGGTGAAAAAATATTTGCTGGTGTTTCGGAAACTCGTAATTTCTTGGAAGCTTGGCAACCCCTTTCAATGAAAGTGCTTTTCCACAGTCTGTTCCTAGGGGTACTTGAAGAGGAAACAAATCATAGAGACAAAACTGAGAACTCCTTTACTTTGTCTAGTTTCAAAGAGCTACTACAAACAATATTGGATTTAGAGTTCCAAATTTATCTATCTATATAGGAGAGAACAGAGTGAAACCTAAATATAAAAACTGGTTCTGTAGACGAACGCTTCAACCTAGAAGAACAAAATTTGGTGAGCCAAGTGGGATTTGTGTACTGATCATTACCACCAAGTGTCATCAAGATTGTGAGAATAAATATTTGCTCGTATTTCAGAAACTCGGTATTTCTTAGAAACTTGGCAACCCCTCTCAATGAAACTGCTTTTCCACGCTCTGTGCCTAGGGCTACTTGAAGAGGAAACAAACCATAGAGACATAACTGAGAACTCCTTTATTTTGTCAAGTTTCAAAGAGCTACTACAAACATGTTGGATTTAGAGTTCCAAATTCATCTATCTCTATAGGAGAGAACAGAATGAAACATAAATATAAAAACTGCTACTGTAGACGAACGCTTTAACCTAGAAGAACAAAATTTGGTGAGCCAAGTTGGATTTGTGAAACGATCATTACCACCAAGTATCATCAAGATTGGGTGAAAAAATATTTGCTGTTATTTCAGAAACTCGTAGTTTCCTGGAAGCTTGGCAAACCCTCTCAATGAAAGTGATTTTCCACAGTCTCTGCTTAGGGCTACTTGAAGCGGAAACAAATCATAGAGACAAAACTGAGAACTCCTTTATTTTGTCAAAGTTCAAAGAGCTACTACAAACCACGTTGGAATTAGAGTTCCAAATTCATCTATCTATATAGGAGAGAACAGAGTAAAACCTAAGAATAAAAACTGCTACTGTAGACGAATGCTTCAACATAGAAGAACAGAATTTGGTGAGCAAAGTGGGATTTGTGTACTTGTCCTTACCACCAAGTATCATCAAGATTGGGTTAAAAAATATTTGCTGGTATTTCGGAAACTCGTTATTTCTTAGAAGGTTGGCAACCCCTCTCAATGAAAGTGCTTTTCCACAGTCTGTGCCAGGGTTATTTGAAGAGGAAACAAACCATAGAGACAAAACTGAGAACTTTTTTATTTTGTCAAGTTTCAAAGAGCCACTACAAACCATGTTGGATTTAGAGTTCCAAATTCATCTATCTATATAGGAGAGAACAGAGTGAAACCTAAAAATAAAAACTGCTAATGAAAACGAACGCATCAACTTAGACGAACAAAATTTGGTGAGTCAATTGGGATTTGTGTACCCATCATTACCACCAAGTATCATCAAGATTGGGTGAAAAAATATTTGCTGGTATTTTGGAAACTGGTAATTTCTTGGAAGCTTGGCAACCCCTCTCCATAAAAGTGCTTTTCCACCATCTGTGCCTAAGGCTACTTGAATGCGAAACAAACCATAGAGACAAAACTGAGAACTCCTTTATTTTGTCAAGTTTCAAAGAGCTACTACAAACCATATTGGATTTAGAATTCCAAATTCATCTATGTATATAGAAGAGACAGAGTGAAACCTAAATATAAAAACTGCTACTGTAGACGAACGCTTCATCCTAGAAGAAGAAAATTTGGTGAGCCAAGTGGGATTTGAGTACTGATCATTACCACCAAGTATCATCAAGACTGCGCAAAAAAATATTTGCTGGTATTTCGGAAACTTGTTATTTATTAGAAGCTTGGCAACCCCACTCAATGAAATTGCTTTTCCACAGTGTGTGCCTAGGTCTAGTTGAAGAGGAAATAAACCATAGAGACAAAACTGAGAACTCCTTTATTTTTTCAAGTTTCAAAGAGCTACTACAAACCATGTGGGATTTAGAGTTCCAAATTCATCTATCTATATAGGAGAGAACAGAGTGAAACCTAAAAATAAAAACTGCTACTGTAAACGTACGCTTCAACCTAGTAGAACAAAATTTGGTGAGCCAAGTGGGATTTGTGGACTTGTCATTACCACCACGTATCATCAAGATTGGGTGAAAAAGTATTTGCTGGTATTTCGGAAACTTGTAATTTCTTGGAAGCTTCTCAACCCCTCTCAATGAAAGTGCTTTTCCACAGTCTCTGCTTAGGGCTGCTGAAGCGGATTACAAATCATAGAGACAAAACTGAGAACTCCTTTATTTTATCAAGTTTCGAAGAGCTACTACAAACCATGTTGGATTTAGAGTTCCAAATGCATCTATCTATATAGGAGAAAACAGAGTGAAACCTAAATATAAAAATTGCTACAGTAGACGAACGCTTCAACCTAGAAGAACAAAATTTGTGAGCCAAGTGGGATTTGTGTACTGATCATTACCACCAAGTATCATAAAGATTGGGTGAAAAAATATTTGCTGCTATTTCGGAAACATCGTAATTTCTTGGAAGCTTGGCAACCCCTCTCAATGAAAGTGCTTTTCCACAGTCTCTGCTTAAGGCTACTTGAAGCGGAAAAAAATCATAGAGAAAAAACTGAGAACTCCTTTATATTGTCAAGTTTCAAAGAGCTACTACAAACCATGTTGGATTTAGAGTTCCAAATTCATCTATCTATATAGGAGAGAACAGAGTGAAACCTAAAACTAAAAACTGCTACTGTAAATGAACGCTTCAACTTAGAAGAACAAAATTTGGTGAGCCAAGTGGGATTTGTGGACTTGTCATTACCACCACGTATCATCAAGATTGGGAGAAAAAATATTTGCTGGTATTTCGGAAACTCGTAATTTCTTGGAAGCTTGGCAACACCTCTCAATGAAAGTGCTTTTCCACCGTCTGTGCCTAGGGCTACTTGAAGAGCAAACAAACCATATAGACAAAACTGAGAACTCCTTGATTTTGTCAGGTTTCAAAGAGCCACTACAAACCATGTTGGATTTAGAGTTCCAAATTCATCTATCTATATAGCAGAGAACAGAGTAAAACCTAAAAATAAAAACTGCTACTGTTGACGAATGCTTCAAAGTAGAAGAACAAAATTAGGTGAGCCAAGTGGGATTTGTGTACTGATCATTACCACCAAGTATCATCAAGATTGGGTGAAAAAATATTTGCTGGTATTTCGGAAACTCGTTATTTATTAGAAGCTTGGCAACCCCACTCAATGAAATTGCTTTTCCACAGTGTGTGCCTATGTCTAGTTGAAGAGGAAACAAACCATAGAGACAAAACTGAGAGCTCCTTTATTTTGTCAAGTTTCAAAGAGCTACTACAAACCATGTGGGATTTAGAGTTCCAAATTCATCTATCTATATAGGAGAGAACACAGTGAAACCTAAAAATAAAAACTGCTACTGTAAACGAACGCTTCAACCTAGTAGAACAAAATTTGGTGAGCCAAGTGGGATTTGTGGACTTGTCAATGCCACCACGTATCATCAAGATTGGGTGAAAAAATATTTGCTGGTATTTCGGAAACTTGTAATTTCTTGGAAGCTTGGCAACCCCTCTCAATGAAAGTGCTTTTCCACAGTCTCTGCTTAGGGCTGCTCGAAGCGGATTACAAATCATAGAGACAAAACTGAGAACTCCTTTATTTTGTCAAGTTTCAAAGAGCTACTACAAACCATGTTGGATTTAGAGTTCCAAATGCATCTATCTATATAGGAGAGGACAGACTGAAACCTAAATATAAAAATTGCTACAGTAGACGAACGCTTCAACCTAGAAGAACAAAATTTGGTGAGCCAAGTGGGATTTGTGTACTTGTTATTACCACCAAGTATTATCAAGATTGGTTAAAAAATATATTTGCTGGTATTTCGGAAACCCTTTATTTCTTAGAAGCTTGGCAACCCCTCTCAATGAAAGTGCTTTTCCACCGTCGGTGCCTAGGGCTAATTGAAGAGGAAACAAACCATAGAGACAAAACTGAGAACTCCTTACTTTTGTCAAGTTTCAAAGAGCTACTACAAATCATGTTGGTTTTAGAGTTCCAAGTTTATCTATCTATATAGGAGAGAACAGAGTGAAAAATAAAAATAAAAACTGCTACTGTAAACGAACGCTTCAACCTAGAAGAACAAAATTTGGTGAGCCAAGTGGGATTTGTGGACTTGTCATACCACCGCGTATCATCAAGATTGGGTGAAAAAATATTTGATGGTATTTCGGAAACTCGTAATTTCTTGGAAGCTTGGCAACCCCTCTCAATGAAAGTGCTTTTCCACCGTTTGTGCCTAGGGCTACATGAAGAGGAAATAAACCTTAGAGACAAAACTGAGAACTCCTTTATTTTGTCCAGTTTCAAAAAGCCACTACAAACCATGTTGGATTTAGAGTTCCAAATTCATCTATCTATATAGGAGAGAACAGAGTGTAACCTAAAAATAAAAACTGCTACTGTAGACGAATGCTTCAACCTAGAAGAACAGAATTTGGTGAGCCATGTGGGATTTGTGTACTTGTCCTTACCACCAAGTATCATCAAGTTTGGGTGAAAGAATATTTGCTGGTATTTTGGAAACTCGTTATTTCTTAGAAGCTTGGCAACCCCTCTCAATGAAAGTGCTTTTCCACAGTCTGTGCCAGGGCTACTTGAAGAGGAAACAAACCATAGAGACCAAATTGAGAACTCCTTTATTTTGTCAAGTTTCAAAGAGCTACTACAAACCATGTTGGATTTATAGTCCAAATTCATCTATCTATATAGGAAAGAACGGAGTGAAACCTAAAAATAAAAATTGCTACTGAAAACGAACGCATCAACCTAGAAGAACAAAATTTGGTGAGTCAAGTGGGATTTGTGTACCGATCATTACCACCAAGTATCATCAAGATTGGGTGAAAAAAGATTTGCTGGTAATTCGGAAACTCGTTATTTCTTGGAAGCTTGGCAACACCTCTCAATGAAATTGCTTTTCCACAGTCTGTGCCTAGGACTACTTGAAGAGGAAACAAACCATAGAAACAAAACTGAGAACTCCTTTATTTTGTCAAGTGTCAAAGAGCTACTACAAACCATGTTGGATTTAGAGTTCCAAATTCATCTATCTATATAGGAGAGAACAGAGTGAAACCAAAATATAAAAACTGCTACAGTAGACGAACGCTTCAATCTAGAAGAACAAAATTTGGTGAGCCAAGTGGGTTTTGTGTACTGATCATTACCACCAAGTATCATCAACATTGGGTGAAAAACTATTTGCTGGTGTTTCGGAAACTCGTTATTTCTTAGAAGCTTGGCAACCCCTCTCAATGAAAGTGCTTTTCCACCATCGGTCCCTAGGGCTAATTGAAGAGGAAACAAACCACAGAGACAAAACTGAGAACTCCTTTCTTTTGCAAAGTTTAAAAGAGCTACTACAAATGATGTTGGATTTAGAGTTCCAAATTCATCTACCTATATAGCAGAGAACAAAGTGAAACCTAAATATAAAAACTGCTACTATAGATGAACGCTTCAACCTAGAAGAACAAAATTTGGTGAGCCAAGTGTGATTTGTGTACTTATCATTACCACCAAGTATCATCAAGATTGGGTGAAAAAATATTTGCTGCTATTTCGGAAACATCGTAATTTCTTGGAAGCTTGGCAACCCCTCTCAATGAAAGTGCATTTCCACAGTCTCTGCTTAAGGCTACTTGAAGCGGAAACAAATCATAGAGACAAAACTGAGAACTCCTTTATTTTGTCAAGTTTCAAAGAGCTACTACAAACCATGTTGGATTTTGAGTTCCAAATTCATCTATCTATATAGGAGAGAACAGAGTGAAAAATAAAAATAAAAACTGCTACTGTTAACGAACGCTTCAACCTAGAAGAACAAAATTTGGTGAGCCAAGTGGGATTTGTGGACTTGTCATACCACCACGTATCATCAAGATTGGGTGAAAAAATATTTGATGGTATTTCGGAAAATCGTAATTTCTTGGAAGCTTGGCAACCCCTCTCAATGAAAGTGCTTTTCCACCGTCTGTGCCTAGGGCTACATGAAGAGGAAACAAACCTTAGAGACAAAACTGAGAACTCCTTTATTTTGTCAAGTTTCAAAGATCTACTACAAACCATGTTGGATTTATAGTCCAAATTCATCTATCTATATAGGAGAGAACAGATTGAAACCTAAAAATTAAAATTGCTACTGAAAACGAACGCATCAACCTAGAAGAACAAAATTTGGTGAGTCAGTGGGATTTGTGTACCGATCATTACCACCAAGTATCATCAAGATTGGGTGAAAAAATATTTGTTGGTATTTCGGAAACTGGTAATTTCTTGGAAGCTTGGCAACCCCTCTCAATGAAAATGCTTTTCCACCGTCTGTGCCTAGGGCTACTTGAAGAGGAAACAAACCATAGAAACAAAACTGAGAACTCCTTTATTTTGTCAAGTGTCAAAAGCAACTACAAACCATATTGGATTTAGAGTTCCAAATTCATCTATCTGTATAGGAGAGAACAGAGTGAAACCTAAATATAAAAACTGCTAATGTACACGAACGCTTCAACCTAGAAGATCAAAATTTGGTGAGCCAAGTGGGATTTGTGTACTGATCATTACCACCAAGTATCATCAAGATTGGGTGAAAAAATATTTGCTGTTAATTCGGAAAGTCCTTATTTCTTAGAAGCTTGGCAACCCCACTCAATGAAAGTACTTTTCCACAGTCTGTGCCTAGGACTACTTGAAGAGGAAACAAACCATAGAAACAAAACTGAGAACTCTTTTATTTTGTCAAGTGTCAAAGAGCTACTACAAACCATGTTGGATTTAGAGTTCCAAATGCATCTATCTATATAGGAGAGAACAGAGTGAAACCTAAATATAAAAATTGCTACAGTAGACGAACGCTTCAACCTAGAAGAACAAAATTTGGTGAGCCAAGTGGGATTTGTGTACTTGTTATTACCACCAAGTATTATCAAGTTTGGGTGAAAAAATATTTGCTGGTATTTCGGAAACTCGTTATTTCTTAGAAGCTTGGCAACCCCTCTCAATGAAAGTGCTTTTCCACCGTCGGTGAATAGGCCAAATTGAAGAGGAAACAAACCATAGAGAAAAAACTGAGAACTCCTTTCTTTTGTCAAGTTTCAAAGAGCTACTACAAACCATGTTGGATTTAGAGTTTCAAATTCATCTACCTATATAGCAGAGAACAGAGTGAAACCTAAATATAAAAACTGCTACTGTGGATGAACGCTTCAATCTAGAAGAACAAAATTTGTTGAGCCAAGTGGGATTTGTGTACTGATAATTACCACCAAGTGTCATCAAGATTGGGTGAAAAAATATTTGCTGCTATTTCGGAAACATCGTAATTTCTTGGAAGCTTGGCAACACCTCGCAATGAAAGTCCTTTTCCACAGTCTCTGCTTAAGGCTACTTGAAGCGGAAACAAATCATAGAGACAAAACTGAGAACTCCTTTATTTTGTCACGTTTCGAAGAGCTACTACAAACCATGTTGGATATAGAGTTCCAAATTCATCTATCTATATAGGAGAGAACAGAGTGAAACCTAAAAATAAAAACTGCTATTGTAAATGAACGCTTCAACTTAGAAGAACAAAATTTGGTGAGCCAAGTTGGATTTGTGGACTTATCAATACCACCACTTATCATCAAGATTGGGTGAAAAAATATTTGGTGGTATTTTGGAAACTCGTAATTTCTTGGAAGCTTGGCAACCCCTCTCAATGAAAGTGCTTTTCCACCGTCTGTGCCTAGGGCTACTTGAAGAGGAAACAAACCATAGAGACAAAACTGAGAACTCCTTGATTTTGTCAGGTTTCAAAGAGCCACTACAAACCATGTTGGATTTAGAGTTCCAAATTCATCTATCTATGTAGCAGAGAACATAGTGAAACCTAAAAATAAAAACTGCTATTGTAGATGAACGCTTCAACCTATAACAACAAAATTTGGTGAGCCAAGTGGGATTTGTGTAGTGATCATTACAACCAATTATCATCAACATTGGGTGAAGAAAATATTTGCTGGTATTTCGGAAACTCGTAATTTTTTGGAAGCTTGGCAACCCCTCTCACTGAAAGTGCTTTTCCACAGTCAGTGCCTAGGGCTACTTAAAGAGGAAACAATCCATAGAGACCAAACTGAGACCTCCGTTATTTTGTCAAGTTTCAAAGAGCTACTACAAACCATGTTGGATTTAGAGTTCCAAATTCATCTATCTATATAGGAGAGAACAGAGTGAAACCTAAAAATAAAAACTGCTAATGTAAACGAATGCTTCAAAGTAGAAGAACAAAATTAGGTGAGCCAAGTGGGATTTGTGTACTGATCATTACCACCAAGTATCATCAAGATTGGGTGAAAAAATATTTGCTGGTGTTTCGGAAACTCGTAATTTCTTGGAAGCTTGGCAACCCCTTTCAATGAAAGTGCTTTTCCACAGTCTGTTCCTAGGGGTACTTGAAGAGGAAACAAATCATAGAGACAAAACTGAGAACTCCTTTACTTTGTCTAGTTTCAAAGAGCTACTACAAACAATATTGGATTTAGAGTTCCAAATTTATCTATCTATATAGGAGAGAACAGAGTGAAACCTAAATATAAAAACTGGTTCTGTAGACGAACGCTTCAACCTAGAAGAACAAAATTTGGTGAGCCAAGTGGGATTTGTGTACTGATCATTACCACCAAGTGTCATCAAGATTGTGAGAATAAATATTTGCTCGTATTTCAGAAACTCGGTATTTCTTAGAAACTTGGCAACCCCTCTCAATGAAACTGCTTTTCCACGCTCTGTGCCTAGGGCTACTTGAAGAGGAAACAAACCATAGAGACATAACTGAGAACTCCTTTATTTTGTCAAGTTTCAAAGAGCTACTACAAACATGTTGGATTTAGAGTTCCAAATTCATCTATCTCTATAGGAGAGAACAGAATGAAACATAAATATAAAAACTGCTACTGTAGACGAACGCTTTAACCTAGAAGAACAAAATTTGGTGAGCCAAGTTGGATTTGTGAAACGATCATTACCACCAAGTATCATCAAGATTGGGTGAAAAAATATTTGCTGTTATTTCAGAAACTCGTAGTTTCCTGGAAGCTTGGCAAACCCTCTCAATGAAAGTGATTTTCCACAGTCTCTGCTTAGGGCTACTTGAAGCGGAAACAAATCATAGAGACAAAACTGAGAACTCCTTTATTTTGTCAAAGTTCAAAGAGCTACTACAAACCACGTTGGAATTAGAGTTCCAAATTCATCTATCTATATAGGAGAGAACAGAGTAAAACCTAAGAATAAAAACTGCTACTGTAGACGAATGCTTCAACATAGAAGAACAGAATTTGGTGAGCAAAGTGGGATTTGTGTACTTGTCCTTACCACCAAGTATCATCAAGATTGGGTTAAAAAATATTTGCTGGTATTTCGGAAACTCGTTATTTCTTAGAAGGTTGGCAACCCCTCTCAATGAAAGTGCTTTTCCACAGTCTGTGCCAGGGTTATTTGAAGAGGAAACAAACCATAGAGACAAAACTGAGAACTTTTTTATTTTGTCAAGTTTCAAAGAGCCACTACAAACCATGTTGGATTTAGAGTTCCAAATTCATCTATCTATATAGGAGAGAACAGAGTGAAACCTAAAAATAAAAACTGCTAATGAAAACGAACGCATCAACTTAGACGAACAAAATTTGGTGAGTCAATTGGGATTTGTGTACCCATCATTACCACCAAGTATCATCAAGATTGGGTGAAAAAATATTTGCTGGTATTTTGGAAACTGGTAATTTCTTGGAAGCTTGGCAACCCCTCTCCATAAAAGTGCTTTTCCACCATCTGTGCCTAAGGCTACTTGAATGCGAAACAAACCATAGAGACAAAACTGAGAACTCCTTTATTTTGTCAAGTTTCAAAGAGCTACTACAAACCATATTGGATTTA
>NW_027516365.1:0-60399 GCF_048772815.1 Callospermophilus lateralis
AATGTACAAGAGTACCCTTTTCCCCACATCCTCGCCAGCACTTGATGCTGTTTGACTTCCTAATGGCTGCCAATCTTACTGGAGTGAGATGGTATCTTAGGGTGGTTTTGATTTGCATTTCTCTGACTGCTAGAGATGGTGAGCATTTTTTCATATACTTGTTGATTGATTGTATGTCCTCCTCTGAGAAATTTCTGTTCAGGTCCTAGGCCCATTTGTTGATTGGGTTATTCGTTATCTCATTGTCTAATTTTTTTAGTTCTTTGTATATTCTGGATATTATGGGTCTGTCTGAAGTGTGAGGAGTAAAGATTTGTTCCCAGGACGTAGGCTCCCTATTTACCTCTCTTATTGTTTCTTTTGCTGAGAAAAAACTTTTTAGTTTGAGTAAGTCCCATTTGTTGATTCTAGTTATTAACTGTTGTGCTATGGGTGTCCTATTGAGGAATTTGGAGCCCGACCCCACAGTATGTAGATCATAGCCAACTTTTTCTTCTATCAAATGCCATGTCTCTGATTTGATATCAAGTTCCTTGATCCACTTTGAGTTAATTTTGTGCATGGCGAGAGAAAGGGATTCAGTTTCATTTTGTTGCAAATGGATTTCCAGTTTTCCCAACACCATTTGTTGAAGATGCTATCCTTCTTCCATTGCATGCTTTTAGCCCCTTTATCAAATATAAGATAGTTGTAATTTTGTGGATTGGCTTCTGTGTCCTCTATTCTGTACCATTGGTCCACCCGCCGGTTTTGTTACCAGTACCATGGTGTTTTTGTTACTATTGCTCTGTAGTATAGTTTGAAGTCTGGTATAGCTATCCCGCCTGATTCACACTTCCTGCTTAGCATTGTTTTTGCTATTCTGGGTCTTTTATTTTTCCATATGAATTTCATGATTGCTTTCTCTATTTCTACAAGAAATGCCGTTGGGATTTTGATTGGCATTGGATTAAACCTATAGAGAACTTTTGGTATTATCGCCATTTTGATGTTGTTACTTCTACCTATCCATGAACAGGGTATATTTTTCCATCTTCTAAGATCTTCTTCTATTTCTTTCTTTAGGGTTCTGTAGTTTTCATTGTATAAGTCTTTCACCTCTTTTGTTAGGTTGATTCCCAAGTATTTTACTTTTATTGAGGATATTGTGAATGGGGTGGTTGTCCTCATTTCCATTTCAGAGGATTTGTCGCTGATATACAGGAATGCCTTTGATTTATGCGTGTTGATTTTATAGCCTGCCACTTTGCTGAATTCATTTATTAGCTCTAATAGTTTCTTTGTAGACCCTTTTGGGTCTGCTAGGTATCGAATCATGTCATCTGCAAATAGTGATAATTTGAGTTCTTCTTTTCTGTTTTTATGCCTTTATTTTTTTTCGTCTGTCTAATTGCTCTGGCCAGTGATTCGAGAACTATGTTGAACAGAAGTGGTGAGAGAGGGCATCCCTGTCTTGTTCCAGATTTTAGAGGGAATGCCTTCAGTTTTTCTCCATTCAGAATGATGCTAGCCTGAGGCTTAGCATAGATTGCTTTTACAATATTGAGGTATGTTCCTGTTATCCCTAGTTTTTCTAGAGTTTTGAATATAAAGGGATGCTCTACTTTGTCGAATGCTTTTTCCACATCTATCGAGATGATCATATGGTTCTTATTTTTAAGCCTATTGATGTGGTGAATAACATTTATTGATTTCCGTATATTGAACCAACCTTGCATCCCAGGGATAAATCCTACCAGATCATGTTGCACAATTTTTTTGATATGTTTTTGTATCCGGTTCGCCAGAAGTTTATTGAGGATTTTTGCATCTAGGTTCATTAGAGATATTGGTCTGTAGTTTTCTTTCTTTGAAGTGTCTTTGTCTGATTTAGGAATCAGGGTGATGTTGGCCTCATAGAATGAATTTGGAAGTTCTCCCTCTTTTTCTATTTTCTGAAATAGCTTGAAAAGTATTGGTATTAGTTCCTCTTTAAAGGTTTTGTAAAACTCTGCTGTATACCCATCCGGTCCTGGGCTTTTCTTAGTTGGTAGTCTTTTGATGGTATCTTCTATTTCCTCAATTGATATTGGTCTGTTAAGGTTGTCAATATCCTCCTGACTCAATCTGGGCAAATCATATAACTTAAGAAATTTATCGATGCCTTCACTATCTTCTATTTTGTTGGAGTATAAGGATTCAAAATAATTTCTGATAATCTTCTGTATTTCTGAAGTGTCTGTTGTGATATTGCCTTTTTCATCCCGTATGCTGGTAATATGAGTTCTCTCTCTTCTTCTCTTCGTTAGCATGGCTAAGGGTCTGTCGATTTTTTTTATTTTTTCAAAGAACCAACTTTTAGTTTTGTCAATTTTTTCTATTGTTTCTTTCGTTTCGATTTCATTAATTTCAGCTCTGATTTTAATTATTTCTTGTCTTCTACTTCTTTTGCTGTTGTTTTTCTCTTCTTTTTCTAGGATTTTGAGTTGAAGTATTAGATCATTTATTTGTTGGTTTTTTCTTTTTTTAAGGAATGAACTCCAAGCAATAAATTTTCCTCTTAGAACTGCTTTCAATGTGTCCCATAGATTCCAATATGTTGTGTCTGTGTTTTCATTTATCTTTAAGAATTTTTTAATTTCCTCCTTGATGTCTTCTATAACCTATTGATCATTCAGTAACCTATTGTTCATTCTCCAAGTGATGCATGATTTTTCCTTATTTCTTTTATCGTTAATTTTCAATTTCATTCCATTATGATCAGTTAAGATGCATAGTATTATCTCTACTCCTTTATATTGTCTAAGAGTTGCCCTGTGACATAATATATGATCTATTTTTGAGAAGGATCCATGTGCTGCTGAGAAAAAAGTGTAACTGCTTGATGTTGGGTGGTATATTCTATATATGTCAATTAAGTCTAGGTTATTAATTGTGTTGTTGAGCTCTATAGTTTCCTTATTCAACTTTTGTTTGGAAGATCTGTCCAGTGGTGAGAGAGGTGTGTTGAAGTCTCCCATGATTATTGTATGGTGGTCTATTAGACTCTTGAACTTGAGAAGTGTTTGTTTGATGAACATAGCTGCACCATTGTTTGGGGCATATATATTTATGATTGTTATGTCTTGTTGGTGTATGGTTCCCTTGAGAAGTATGTAGTGTCCATCTTCATCCCTTTTGATTAACTTTGGCTTGAAATCTATTTTATTTGATATGAATATGGACACTCCTGCTTGTTTCCGAAGTCCATATGAGTGATATGATTTTTCCCAACCTTTCACCTTCAGTCTAAGTATGTCTTTTCCTATCAAATGCGTCTCCTGAAGGCAGCATATTGTTGGGTCTTGTTTTGTGATCCATTCTACTAGCCTGTGTCTCTTAATTGGTGAGTTTAAGCCATTAACATTTAGGGTTATTATTGAGATATGGGTGTTCTTCCAGCCATATTGGTTTATTTATGTTACTAAACATGGTTTGTTTTCCTCTTTGATTATTCCCCTCCCTTCACTGTACTACCTCCCGCTGTTGGTTTTCATTGACATTTTCCATTTCCTCTTCCTGTAATATTTTGCCGAGGATGTTTTGAAGAGATGGTTTTCTAGCTGCAAATTCTTTTAACTTTTGTTTATCATGAAAGGTTTTAATTTCATCTTCCATCCTGAAGCTTAATTTCACGGGATACACAATTCTTGGTTGTAACCCATTTTCTTTTAGTGTATGAAATATGTTATTCCAGGATCTTCTAGCTTTCAGAGTCTGTGTTAAAAGATCAGCTGTTATCCTGATTGGTTTACCCCTAAATGTAATCTGCTTCCTTTCTCTTGTAGCTTTTAAAATTCTCTCCTTATTCTGTATGTTGGGCATCTTCATTATAATGTGTCTAGGTGTGGATCTCTTATGATTTTGCACATTCGGCGTCCTGTAGGCTTCTAGGATTTGGGATTCTGTCTCATTCTTCAAGTCTGGGAAGTTTTCTCGTATTATTTCGTTGATTAGATTGCTCATTCCTTTGGTTTGGACCTCAATACCTTCCTGTATCCCAATGACTCTTAAGTTTGGTCTCTTTATGTTATCCCATATTTCTTGAATGTTCTGCTCATGGTTTCTTAACAGCTTTGCTGAGCTGTCTATGTTCTTCTCCAGTTGAAATACTTTGTCTTCATTGTCTGATGTTCTATCTTCTAAGTGTTCTACTCTGCTGGTAGTATTCTCAATTGAGTTTTTATGTTGGTTTATTGTTTCCTGAATTTCCAGGATTTCTGTTTGTTTGTTTTTTATAACCTCTATCTCCCTGAATAATTGATCTTTTGCTTCTTGGATTTGTTTATGTAATTCATTGTCGAAGTGGTCGAAGTGGTCTTTCATTGTCTGATTTTGCTGTCTAATGTCTTCCTTGAGACTCCAGATCATCTGAAGCATGTATATCCTGAATTCTTTATCTGACATTCCATCTGCTGCAGATATTACCTCTTCTAAAGTTGAATTGACCTGCATTGCTTGTGGTCCTTTTTTTCCTTGTCTTTTCATACTGATCGCGTTTCTTTCTGCTTGGTGAAACTGTTGTGTTATTGATTTTTCCCCCTATATATTTATATTGCTTTTGTATAGCTGCATCGTCTCCCTTGCAGGCTTTGGCGGTGGTTCTGCCCCTCCTTCAATTGAGGCAATGTGCCTACCACGCCGGGAGGCCGCTGTGCCTCTACTTTCGATGGGCCTGTTCTTTCGGTGGTCACAGGTCCGCCTACCTTGCAGGAGTGAGCAGCGGTTTTGCCCCTCCGCTGGCCACTAGGCCTGTTCTGTCTGTCGGTTGCAGGTATGTCTACCTAAAAGGCGCTGGTGGCGGCTCTGCCCCTCCCCCAACCGGGGTGATGTATCTGGCGGGCCACTGGGCCTGTTTTGTCGGTGGTCACGGTTCCGCCTACATTGCACGTGCGTGGAGCAGCTGTGTCCCTCTGAGAGTTGCTGAGCCTGACCTGCCGGTGGATGGCAAGTCTGCCTACCTTGCAGGCACAGGGGTGGCTCTGCCGCTCCGCGGGTCACTGGGCCTGATCTGCTGGTGAGTTGCAGGTCTGCCTAACTTGCAGGCGCCCGGCGGCTCTGCCCCTCCCCCAACCGGGGCGGGGCGATGTGTCTGGCCGGCCGCTGGGCCTGTTCCGTTGGTGGTCATGGTTCAGCCTACCTAGCAGGCACGTGGGGCAGCTGTGTCCCTCCGCAGTTTTTTGGGCCTGACCTGTCGGTGGGTCGCAGGTCTGCCTACCTTGTAGGCTCGGGGGGTGGCTCTGCCACTCTGTGGATTGCTGTGCCTGTTCTGCTGGTGGGTCGCGGGTCCGCCTACCTTGCAGGCACCTGGCGCCTCTGCCCCTCCCCCAACCGGAGCTATGTGTCTGGCGGTCCACTGGGCCTCTTTTGTCGGTGGTCACGGTTCCGCCTACCCTGCACGCGCGTGGAGCAGCTGGGTCTCTCTGAGAGTTGCTGGGCCTGACCTGTCGGTGGGTGGCAAGTGCACCTACCTTGCAGGCCCGGGGGTGGCTCTGCCGCTCCGCGGGTTGCTGGGCCTGATATGCTGGTGAGATGCAGGTCTGCCTAACTTGCAGGCGCCCGGCGGCTCTGCCCCTCCCCCAACTGGGGTGGGGCAATGTGTCTGGCCGGCCTCTGAGCCTGTTCTGTTGGTGGTCAGCGTTCTGCCTACCTAGCAGGCTCGTGGGGCAGCTGTGCCCCTCCGCAGTTTCTTGGGCCTGACCTGCCGGTGGGTGGCAAGTGCGCCTATCTTGCAGGCCCGGGCGTGGCTCTGCCGCTCCACAGTTGCTGGGCCTGATCTGCTGGTGAGTCGCAGGTCTGCCTACCTTGCAGGCGCCCGGCTGCTCTGCCCCTCCCCCAACCGGGGCGGGGCGATGTATCTGGCCGGCCTCTGGGCCTGTTCTGTCGGTGGTCAGGGTTCTACCTACCTAGCAGGCTCGTGGGGCAGCTGTGCCCCTCCGCAGTTTGTTGGGCCTGACCTGCCGGTGGGTGGCAAGTGTGCCTACCTTGCAGGCCCGGGGGTGGCTCTGCCGCTCCGCGGTTGCTGGGCCTGATCTGCTGGTGATTCGCAGGTATGCCTAACTTGCAGGCGCCCGGCGGCTCTGCCCCTCCCCCAACCTGGGCGGGGCGATGTGTCTGGCCGGCCGCTGGGCCTGTTCTGTTGGTGGTCACGGTTCAGCCTACCTAGCAGGCACGTGGGGCAGCTGTGCCCCTCCGCAGGTTTTTGGGCATGACCTGCCGGTAGGTCACAGGTCTGCCTACCTTGTAGGCTCGGGGGGTGGCTATGCCGCTTTGTGGATTGCTGTGCATTTTCTGCTGGTGGGTCGCGGGTCCGCCTACCTTGCAGGCGCCCGGTGGCTCTGCCCCTCCCCCAACCGGAGGGATGTGTCTGGCGGTTCACTGGGCCTGTTTTGTCGGTGTTCACAGTTCCGCCTACCTTGCACACGCGTGGAGCAGCTGTTTCATTAGTGCCTGGGCACACTCTTCTTGTTGGCCTCCCTCAGGCGCTAAGTTTGTAGAGCTTGGGGCTGAGAAACCCCAGCCAATTTGCTTACCTTCTGGTAGCCACGCCCCCGTATCTGGTGCAAGAGACCTCAGTTGTCAGCACTGGTGGGAGCGGTAGCCGTGAGTCCCACGCCGATGCGAGTCGGTGCAAGAGACCTCAGTTGTCAGCACTGGTGGGAGCGGTAGCAGGGAGACCCGCGCCGCGCAGCTACCGCCGGCTCCTGTGCCAGTGCTGCCTCCGGGTTTTCTTGACTACCACGCCGGCAGGTCGCTGGACCTGTTACGGGCCCGGGCGGCGGCTCTGTTCGGCCCCTCTGGCCTCCACAGTATTCAGCAGGACCCGGACCGAGAAACAGTTTCCGCGGGTTCTTTATCACCGGGCCAAAACAGTTCCGGGAGCCAGAATTCGGCCTCTCCGGACTTGGTGCATGCTCCGACAGGAGCAGGCTCCAAGAAGCAGTTTCAGCGGGTTCTATAGCCCTGGGCCAGAGCAGCTCCGGGAGCCGGAACTCCGACACTCCGGGCTCGGTGCGTGTTCTGATAGGAGCAGGCTCCAAGAAGCAGTTTCCGCGGGTTATTTAGCACTAAGTCTGAGCAATTTGTCTGCGAGATGCAGACAATTGTCAGCCTGAAATTACCTGTTCTATAGCTGAAAGAGCTGCAATCAGTCGAAAACAAGGATGGTGACGTCAGCTCTCCAAGATGGTGGCCGCTGGCTTCCTCCGTGGTCTGACCGGTGTGGAGAACCAACCTGGACCGTTTCCTTTCCCTGTCTCCAACCCAGAATTCAGCTCCGAGCTCAGCAAATGCCTAGCTGGCAGGAGCCCACAGAATCAGCATTGCTGTATCTCTGCGCCACCAGCCTGTCATTTCCCAGCGCGCGCCGCAGACTCCAGCCATGGGGTGATCTGCCGAACAAGCAGCGCTCCATACAGACGGACAGATCGCTCGCATTTGAGCCCCTGAAGCTGATCCTCGTGCGATGAAAATCCTTCCACTAGGTTTTGGAGCACCCCAATTTTGCTGGAAATTCCTAACAAGATAGCTTTTAGCCGTTCTAACTTGTCATTTTCCCTCACAGTGACGCAGTACACGGAGTTACTGCACTCCCTTTGCGGCCATCTTGCCTCTCAAGAAATCATATATTGATATAGAATCATTCATAACAACTAGTTATACATCTAATTGTAATCCTAGGCTTATGGTTTATCATGAAGAGTGTGTGAGTTTTGCTTCAAAAGTGATTATGGAAATCAAAAATAATGTGTTTTGAAAGAAGTCTCATGAAAAGACCAGTTTGAAACATGGCGGAACACGTGTTTTCTGAAGCAGAAAGTGATTGAAAGTGAAATATATGCCTATAAATTTGTGAACTTGTGGATGAAATATATATCCTATAATGTGCATAAACTGAAGAAATAGTAATGTACCAGTGTTGAAATAAAAATGACCTTCAAAATACTTATCATGTCCCATAGGAATCTACTTGCATTGATGTGAAACTGGATCAGTTACTGTAGAAATATTAGGATTCATATGCACCATTCACTGAAGTTAGTTTTCAATACTAGGAAAAAAATACGTATATCAGGTGAATGAATATTTCTGAGAATAATCTTGTGAAAAGTTTTTTATAAATCCACATACATATTCATGAATGAATTTAGGGAGTGTATAATAAGACACATATATTAAATATTTTGAAATATCTGGAGAGAATATATATATATATATATATATATATATATATATATATATAAATATATATATATATATATATATATATATATATATATATATAACCACACACAGATTTTAAAAATTAGCAATATATATGCCAATCAAATTACACCGTGAAATACATATCATCCACAGATCCAAAAATATTCATTTTACTGGATATGGATTTATGTATAACTTTTTTCAACTAGGAAGCTCACCCATAGTTTGAATTTTCAGTTCAAACAGCGTTTAGGAGGAGTGATCTCTTCTCACACTTTGTATCTGCCAAGTTATGTAACTCACAAGAATGTACGTGTGATACCAGGTAGGATTCTAAATGTGCATATAAAAATACATGTGCTGAATAGAATACAGAGAAAGGGAGACAGGAATTCACATATTTGTTAACTGTAAAAGCACATGGAAAACTATTTCAACAAAAAATTTACTAGATTTATAACTCCTACCCTATATAATGCAAAAGGCAAGTCCAAGTATACAACGTGCCTCCTCTGAACTGCTTGTATTTCTATTCTGTTTCGGTTATTTTTCTCCATCATATTAGGATTAGTATTCAGAATCTAGTAGGGTATGTGTTAGTGTCAGGGATTCAGTATATCAAATGTAAAATAGAAAAATGAAACCAATGTGTATGCAAATATGTGCTAAACAAAATCTTCCCGCTCTCATCCAGAACAATTCCTTGACATTTCCTTCCCCCAAAGTAAGACACAATTAGAGGAGTAGAGTAATAAAATCTGTGAATAATATGCTCAGGAGTTTACAACCTTGGAAGTGGTAGAGGAGTTTTCCTAGTATGGGACAGGATAAAAACTCCATATATATGGAGCTCTGCTGGCCTAAATACTTCTTGAGAAACTGCCTCTGAGTTTGGGCACTTGAACAGGGCCCTGCTACTCCTCAGACCAAAATCCTCGCTGTCACTTTCAAGGTTTTTCATGGTAGAGAGGATGAAAGTGAATTCCGTAGGCAGAGGGCTGAAAATGCCAAATTCCAAATGTTGGCCCAGCTCATTCAGAGAAGGCCATCACCATGCCGTCCCAATATGACCCCCCCTGGAGCTTGCTTCAAATGAGGTAAGGAGGGACATTGGACCAGGAATTGTTCTTCACCGAGGACACCCTACAACCCCTGCGCAAAATGCCATCAAAGTGGACACTGGGGGGCAGACTGCCCAACAACCCAGAAGGAAGGTTGGTCTGCTGCCCAGCAACCCCAGCCTCACCTGGGCTTGGCAGAGGAGGATTGATGGAGTCCTGGGCCTTCCCTCCAGACTATTACCATCAAGAATCAAGAGCCTAGGGTCACCTTCCTGGTAGATGGACGCTTCATTAACTTCCTCTTGGATACTGGTGCTGCTTTTTCGATTTTGAGGGAGTATTAGGGTCCTACCACACCCTCAAAAACTCCTATTGTCAGGGTAGGAGGTAAAAAGATTTTTCCTCAAACCCCCCCCAATCATGTTATATGCAGCGATCCCTTTTGTCCTTCACTCATTCCTTTCTTGTTATGAGCCATTGCCCCATTCCCTTTCTGGGAAGGGACATACTCTCACTATTAAAAGTCACCATTCACTTATCAACCCACACCTCTCCTACCTCTCATTTCCTCATGATATTCCTAGGGGCAGATACACCTCCTTCATGCACTCTCCCACGACTATCTAAACCATTTAACCCTGAGGTTTGGGACACAATTACACCCTTTATGGCTAAATGCAGTTCTATTCATATTGTCTTACGGGACCCTTCAAGATATGTTAGTCAACCACAATATCCACTCACAACCACATTTCTCCTTGGATTAGAACCCATCATCCAGGATTTATTATGAAAGGGGTATCTTAGGCCTACACACTCTCCTTTCAACACACCCATTCTGGCAGTTAAGAAACCTAACGTGTCCTACAGGCTGGTTCAAGAACTTCGCCTTGTCAACTCCTCTGTGGACCCCATCCACCCGCTAGTGCCCAACCCTTACACCCTCCTCTCTCAGATCCATGCCACTACTACTCACTTCTCAGTCCTAGATTTAAAAGATGCATTCTTTTCTATTCCCCTGTTCTCAGAATCTCAGGATATCTTTGCTTTTTCATGGACTGACTCTCACACCCGCCATTCTCATCAGCTTACCTGGACTGTCCTCCCACAGGGATTCAGGGATAGCCCCCATCTCTTTGGCCAATTTCTTGCCCAGGACCTCACATCCTTTCACCTGACCTGTCCTGACTCTACTCTACTTCAATATGTCTATGACCTTCTTCTATGTAGTCTTTCTGGAACACTCTCAATCCCACACCGCTCAGCTTCATAAATTCCTAGAAGACAAGGGATATAGGGAGTCTCCCCACAAGGCCCAGGTTTCCCAGTCTTCGGTCACCTATCTTGGTTTTTGCCTTACACCCGGGAAAAAGGAAATAACACTGGATAGGAGGCAACTCCTCTGTGATCTTTCAGTGCCCTATACGAAAGCCAAAATACTATCATTCCTAGGATTAGCAGGTTATTTTAGGGCCTGGATCCCAAATTATTCTCTTCTCTCCAAACCCCTGTATGACCTAGCAAAGGGACCCCCTAGTGAATCTCTTGCCTCCTTTCCCATCTACCACTTCCGCAGGCTTCAGCAACTCCTCTTAAAGGCACCTGCCCTTCACCTTCCAGATCTTTCAAGAACATTTCATCTATATGTCCATAAAAAAGGGGGGCAAGCACTTGGGGTCTTAGGTCAAAACTATGGGCGTACATTTGCACCTGTGTCATATTTGTCCAAGCAACTAGACCCTACCATCCGTGGGTGGGCCCCTTGCTTAAGAGCTCTGGCTACTGGACAAATTTTACACAAAGAAGCCTCTAATCTGACTTTTGGGGCCCCTTGAACTATCCACTCCCCACATCACTTGAAGGATCTTTTAGCTTAAAAGGGCCTTCAAACTCTCCCTACATCCAGATTTCTGTCGCCCCTCACTTCCTTTCTGGAAAACCCTAATATTATTTTCCTCCCCTGCTCTGCACTGAACCCTGCCTCACTGCTCCCAATGACTCCCATGTCTCACATACCAACTCATAATTGCTTGGAAACCTTAGATGATTTCCTCCCCTGTCATTCTTCCATTTCTGAGAGACCACTCAGCAAGCCTGACCTTATCTGGTTTACTGACAGCAGTTCCTTTAGGGAGAACGGAACTCATTACTCTGGATACGCTGTATTTTCAGCCACTGAGATTATAGAGGCCAAAGTTTTGCCTTCAGGAACTACAGACAAGTAGGCTGAACTTATAGCATCCACTCGTGCCTGCCTTCTAGCACAAGGCAAATCCCTCACCCTCTAAACTGATTCAAAATATGTCTTCCATATCTTATTATCCCATGCTGATATTTGAAAGTAGCGAGGCCTACTTACCACCAAAGGTAATGCGATCACTAATTCAGCTTTTATAACCAATCTAATAGAGGCCACTTACCCACCCAGTTGGGAGTTGTCCATTGTAGGTCCCATCAGAAGGACGGCTTTCTTATCACTGAGGGCAATGCCAAAGCTGACCAGGCGGCACGAATGGCTGCTACCACTTTCAATTATGGCCTCCATGGGGGACATATAATGGCCACTTTAGACAGCTCATCTGAAGCCCCTACGTCTTTCAGTAAGAACAAGAATCTTTTCAAGTTCCTTCATACTCTATTCCTTTCCAATTCTCAGTCTTTGACCCTCTTTTTACAGAGTTTCTTTTCCCTCACCCCCTCTGACAAGCCATGCTACAGAATATAGCCTCTAATTGTCAGATCTGTCAGCGGACCAACCCTCATACTCCTTTAAGGCCCAAACCTTTCCCTTTCCACCAAGCCCGGGGACACATTCCCGCTGCTGACTGGCAGGTAGACTTCACCAACATGCCCACAGTATGGCGCACTAAATACCTCCTTGTCTTTGTGGACACTTTCTCTGGTTGGGTTGAGGTATTTCCCACTTCCAATAAAAAGGCTTCCACTGTAGCTTCAATCTTACTGACAGACATCATCCCCAGGTTTGGTATGCCCACTTCCCTACAATATGACAATGGCCCTGAGTTTACTTCTAGGATCACACAAAAGGTCTCTCAAGCCCTCTCCTTCAAGTGGCATTTCAACTGTCCATATTTCCCCCAGGCTTCAGGGAAAGTGGAAAGTGTAAATCGTACTCTAAAGGAAGTCCTTACCAAATTGACAATGGAATTAAACATAGACTGTTTCAAACTCCTTCCCTTGGCTTTGCTTCGAATCAGAGCTCTCCCTAAGAAACCATCTTTACTGTCTCCTTTTGAGATAATGTATGGAAGACCTCTTATAACCCCTGGGTTGGTCATTTCACAAGGACCTCTCACCCGAGATTTGTCTTTGCCTCTCTTGCTCCATCTCCGCTCGGAACTCTGGAAATATCAGGACTGGCTTCTTCCGGACCCAGTCTCCTCTCCAAACACTCCTCCCTTAACACCTGTTAGTCTAGTCTATTATAATACCCCAGAGGAAAAAGGGACTCTTGCCGCAAAATGGGAAGGCCCCTATCCTGTCATTCTCTTTACCCTTACCGCCGCCAAACTCTCCTTACCAGACAACTGTCTCACTCCCTGGATTCACATGCCTAGGTTGAAGCCACATCACCAGGAGGCCCCACCTGCTGAAGACAGGGCCACCCCAGAGGAACTCCAAGAATCACCTACTGAACCTCCCCTTTACTCCTGCTCTCCACACCCATCTCACCCATTTTAGTTGTGGCTCACACGGTTTTCCTTGCAGCCCAATTCCTCTTAAAGAAGGCACAATGAGCTCTCCCAACACCCTAGTCTTCTCTAACTGCTTGTTTTTTGTGCTCTGCTTATTTTCTGTGCTCTGTCAGGACTGGTCTTTACCCTCCTCACCTACCATGCATTTATTCACTTTTCGGGAATGATACTCAGAACATGGCATGCAGAAGGTCTGCGCAGTGGATGCAACTACTTGCTTCATCCACAACTGCACCTCTATTTCCCTAAAATTGTCACCTTCAAGGACCTTCGTCCCTGGTAGCTGGAACTGGCCTTTCATTTGCTTCCTTTTTGATCAAACAAAAGACTATTGTCATTGGTGGCCTGAGATATATAATGGGTGCCCCTATTGGTCATGCATGTTCCATGATGAACGTGGTAGCTATTCTTACCACTCATTTGGTTACCCTGAAGGGTGGACTTCTAGTTACATAAAGTGGCATAAAGGCTCTTCATCCAGTAACAATGGATGGTATACTTTAGATAAACCTGACCCCAAGGCCAAACGATGGGGCTATGTTGAGTTTGCTGTCTATGCTCGAACAACCTCAGTCAGACCCACAGGGTGGATGACTATTGGCCGCACCCTGATTACGCAACCTAAGGCAACCATCCAGGTAGTTGAACACATTAAGGACTCAGAATCAAAACTTCGAGATCATATCCATAGCTCATCCAAAAAGGATTCAGAGCCTTCAACCCTCTCAGGTCCCCCTCCCACATGGCTCAATTTGCTACACCAAACTTTTTGATTATTAAACTCCACCCCTCTTTCTGTGCCTACTTCTCAGTGCTTTCTCTGTGCTTCACTTAGTCGTCCACTTCTAGCAGCAGTCCCATTAGCGGCAGGAAATATTCCAGCAAAACCCTACAATTTCTCTAAAAAGGACAACCCCTACATGTGACACGTATCCCACTGTGGGAAAGTTATTCCACCAATACATTATTTCCTTTCATCTGTTTCCACCTGCCAATAATGAATCCTTTACCCATTTGTTCCTTGAGCTACAGCACTCCATAGAGCCCTGTGTTTATGCAACCTGGACATTTCCTCTGGTGTAATGGTTCTTTAAGTACCTCAACCATCAATGTCTCTGGCGCCTGTTTCTTGGTTACTGTAGTTCCTCTGCTATCTTTGTATACTCCCACCGAATTCTGACAGTTGGCCCTACCTTCCCGCACCCGTAGGGTAGTCTTTCTGCCGGTTCTGGTAGGCCTCATTTTAACAACCTCAGTGACGGGTCTCAGACTCTCTGGTGGAGCTATAGGTCATGCTCTATGGGATCCAATGACCTTCAACAAAAACTGCAGGAAACACTCAATACCATGGCTGAGTCTCTGGGTTCCTTGCAGCGGCAGGTTACTTCATTGGCACAAGTGGCTTTACAGAACCAAAGGGCAATTGATCTTCTCACTGCAGAAAAAGGGGTTACATGCCTATTCCTCAGAGAGGAATTTTGCTATTATGTTAATGAATCTGGGCTAATAAAAAAAAATGTTGTTAAATTGCAGAAATTATCGACCCAATTGCTCAAACCTACCTCCTCCAATCCCATAACGGGGTTCTTCCAATCCTATCTTGCCATGTACTTACTACATATCTTGGGTCCCCTTATTTGGATGCTCCTTTTTTGTGCTCTCTTGCCCTGCATAATGAAGTGCCTTCAAACCCAACTGCATAAAATTCCTAATCAAACTTTCAACCAGCTTTTGCTTAGTCACTACCAGCCTCTGATGACCGATGAATCCCCAACATCTCCAAGAGAACAGTTCACTCAGTGATGAAGCTCACTACCAGGCACGATGGAATGCAACGGGTATTAGACAGCGGGAGACAACGAGCTCGGAGAACCTCTTAATCTGCCATCCTGGATTCATAGTCTTTACCACCTTCTAAGCTTTCTCATGGCCCTTGGCCTCTTCTATGTCAGCCCCCCCACATGGAACTTCTGCCAAAAATTGACATTTGCTTTAATTTTTATCTTCATTCTGTTTGTATTCGCTCTGATCTTCTTCAGGTGCTGGCGACACCATGTCCAGGCAACGCTTCCAGTATTTCCTTGAGTCTCTGTTACAGGACCAGTGGCTGATACCAACAATCTCTTTCATCCAGGACTGGTTCCATGCCATCGACATCTTTGGCTTCAGGGAACATTCATTGACTTCACCCCTATGAAAATAGCTGTCTATAGCCACTGGGTTTTATTTCTGGCTGCCATGATATCCCCATACCTGCCCCCTGAGCATTCCTCCACTTCTCTTTCTAGGCCCCACACCAGCCCCACACAGCAGGAAGCAGCCAGATCTGACAAACGACGCCCCACTTCCTAAGAAAACAAAAAGGGTGGAATGTTGGGAAAAGAATAAATGGCAGCCATACCGCAGAGAAAAACCCCAACATGGCGCCTAAGGACTTCTTCTTCCTACCTTCTTCATTTCTGCAGTGGTGCAAAAAGTTCCCGCCCTTGTGAACTCTCCCGCCAGCGCCAATTTCAAATCTCGCTTGTGGGGAACCTTAGCCCCAATTAGAACTAATTCCTGGGCTCTGGAGCTGATATTTGAAAGAACTTGTCAATAAACGGGTTGCTGCCATTTATCTAAGCCATACCATCTCCCCCTTAGTTCTATATAAGCACACAGCTTTTAGCAATAAAATTGGAATTCTCCCGGTGAAGTGTCATTGCGTGGGGAATTATTTCACTCATGTTCAGCAACAGGATATCCAAAGGTTCTCCAGTGCCACCTGGTAATGGGAATTTCAGAAATTTGATAGTATTTACTTAGCCATTTTTGAAGGATGAAGTTGGAGTCACTGTGCGTTTCAATTAATGCAGGAACCATTATGTGGTGAGGAAGCTCATTTAAATGAAATCTCTGGAGAAATCTCACAGGCAAGGCTTCCCAAAAAGTGGCCAAAAGGTCACATGAAGCCAGGATCATTGAGGTCTACAATATGAGTTCCATTTGTGTTTAGACTCTCAATTATGGCTGCCAAGTCTTTCAAAATAAAATCATGTGATATCCTGGCTGAGATTCTCACTGCACTGTGGAAAGACACCCTGGCCCTTGATCTCAGTTTTCAAGGGCGCATCTCTTGCGTGGCCTCCTAAAATCCCAACACATTTCATGGCAATACTTCTTTGAGGTAAATTCCAGAACTCAGTCTCTAAGAGGAATCATGCCAGAATTCAAGCCCAGGTGGATCCAGTTATCTCTTCCAACCGCCAAACAAATGACCACAATTAAAACCAAACACTCCCACATGGCCCTCATCTTCTTCCATATAGACACTTATCATAACCTCTGGCTGGAGTTTTTCATGAGGGGTGCAGCCCAAGACAGTGTCAAAAATAAGCTCCCTTGCCCCTCATTTGCCTAAAGTCAAGGTGGCCTGGACACCCATCCGGTGAACCAGGAGTGATCAGATAGGCCAGCTGTTAATACTGCTCTGCATCTCCAATTTGAGGCCTACTGACTGTCAGTTATAGATTCTTTATATGATTTGGAGCCATGAGAAAACCCAAAAACCTATGGGTTAGCCTCTACAGGGCTGTGCATAACTCATTTGAACCAAAGGATCCGTATTCTCACTTGATGGTGGTCAGGAACCTTACAAATGAATGCGAGAGACTTCATTCACAATAATTGCTCTTTGGGCCATTTTGGTTTTGGATGCACACATGGGATCTCTCTTTACATCCATCAGGTGCTGAGAATCTAAGCCACAACCTCACACAGGGCCAAGAGCCTGATTCAGACACATCCCTTTCCAAAGCAATTAAGCAAAGAGCCACAGGTGATGCCCATTCATTTCCATTTGAAAACTGTTTTCTTCAGGCTTCACAAAGGGGTGGCCTGAGGCAAAGACCTTCCTGACATTCAGGGAAACAGAACAATTGATAAGCAAAAGGCCGAAAGCATGGTTTCTCCACTGAGACTTTCTTGGTCACACTGATATCTGAGTTTTCTGAGATGCTCGCCATTCCCTTCAGCTATCCAGGACATGGCAATGTCACAGAGCTTGGAGGTGGTACATATTTTGGACACAAAACCATGAGACTATTCTGGAGAGTGGTGAGAATTCTGGAAGAAACAGGAACTTAGGAAGGTAGCAGGTGTTGCCCATGGATAAGGCAAGCTGCAGTCCATTCATAAATTGGGCAGGATGAATGCCGGGAATCTTTCTACTATACAGGACATATCAATTGTTGCATTCTATTTTCTAATGTCTACAACCACGGACACAGTGGGATACACAGAAATAGAAACACTTGCCTTGTCCAACGACTTACTAGAAGAAGACCACTCCAAATCAAACAAACCGTCTTTCCTACCTATTATCAGATCATGAGACAAAACCACAAAATTACACCCACCCCACAAAGACACCTCCTTCCCCCATGTAACTCTGTGACTATCCGGAGTTTCCTCTGAGTGGTGGGCCATACTATGTTCCCCCAAAATGGCCTGTCCTATCTCAGATCTGGTCTCCTTGGCCAACTCTGTGAAGTTGTCAGGAGCCTGCGGTGAACCACTACCTACTTTCTCAGGAAAGGCCCCTATTCAGAGCTCTCCTGGTATTTGGCCATCCTCACATATGTAGGTACCAAGAAAGACTGACACTCTCCTTGGTAAATTCAAACAAGTGAGCCTACTGGGTCTGGGACTGGACTGGCTCCGGGTGCCTGGCTTCCTGGATCCCAAGTTAAGAGAGTTCCATCACCAAGGAAGTGAGGTAGATCACTTCTTCAGGAACTGAATGAGGTCATTGCCTTGACAACCACTTTGTCCTAACAGTTGCTTTCAAGAGTCCCATGAGATGGAGGCTGCCCCTACTTCCTGTGACACTTTCACAAGTTAGAATGGTATATAAACCATGGGCACCCGGGAACAGCTCTCCACCTAGGACTGTTTTGGTCCATCTTCTCTACATTAAGAAGAGAGAGGCTGATTCATACACATCCATTCATGCTGACAAGGTTGTTTGCCATTGAAGATGACTTTTCTCTCTCAGGTCTTTCGTAGCTGCCTACATCTTCTCAAGGGATCATTTCTGCATGGACCTTTGATGTTCTCAACAGGTGGAACATGCCCTACATTCCTGTATTTTAAGAGCAACCCTGTCCCTGCTGTTCTGTAAAGTTCGATTGAGAGAACAGTGTATGGTTTGGGTTAGTAACATGTTCAATTTGGGGTTAGGAATCCTTCTGCATGACGAATAATGGTATTGGGAAACTATGATACTTACAAGAATATATAGGTGAAATATAAGTATAAAAACAGAAATCTAGGGAAGATATGAAGTCCAGAAGGGCATTGGGCCCTTAATTGGCACACTTAGCTTTGAATTATTTTCTGCAAAAATGTCTCAGATAAATCTATATACAATGGCATAGGAGCTTGTACCTTGGATGATTGAATGTCGAATAGAACACCCACTCAAAAAGGGATTGTCGGTAGGATTAGAAAGATAGTCAGTAGGTTTACAAAGAAGAGTGAGAATAGGATTTAGACCAAAAGTTCTTAAGCAATAGGGTTTCAGGTAGACAGTGAATGTAAATGTCAGCACAAGTGAAGAGTCAGTCACAATGATGAACAGGGGAAAATATGTAGGAAAATAGATATAAATAGAGACATTACTAAATCAGGCAAAGTATAAAGTGAGTGATAGGATTAGACATTTTCAACAGGCTTGAGGTTGAATATATAATCTTAGAAAGAAACAAAAATGTAGTCACCAATAAGATTGACATTTGAGAGCATTAGGCCACCTGGACATGGAAGGTTTTAGTAATCCATGCTCACTTTCCATTTAGGCTCTGGTACAACCTTAAGGGTGACCTTTGATTTTTTTGTCCAGAATATTACTGTGATAAAATGTATATATAGATCAGGTGACATGAGTAATTCTTCCACCATTTTTTGAGGAATATTTTGAAAACGTATAAATTAGTATTGAGGGTAAAAATAGGTGTACCCTGTGTCTATGAATATAGAGATAATGCATGAATAGACCATACAGTTAATAAATAATATAACTGGTTCCACTTTAAATAATGTATTGAATTGATATCTGAAAATACATAAGAAATCATATATTGATATATAATCATTCATAACAACTAGTTATACGTCTAATTGTAATCCTAGGGTTATGGTTTATCATGAAGAGTGAGTGAGTTTTGCTTCAAAAGTGATTATGGAAATCAAAAATAATGTGTTTGGAAAGAAGTCTCATGAAAAGACCAGTTTGAAACATGGCGGAACACGTGTTTTCTGAAGCAGAAAGTGATTGAAAGTGAAATAAATGCCTATAAATTTGTGAACTTGTGGATGAAATATATATCCAATAATGTGCATAAACTGAAGAAATAGTAATGTACTAGTTTTCAATAAAAATGAACTTCAAAATACTTATCATGTCCCATAGGAATCTACTTGCATTGATGTCAAAATGGATCAGTTACTGTAGAAATATTAGGATTTATATGCACCATTCACTGAAGTTAGTTTTCAATACTAGGAAAAAAATACGTATATCAGGTGAATGAATATTTCTGAGAATAATCTTGTGAAAAGTTGATTATAAATCCACATACATAATCATGAATGAATTTAGGGAGTGTATAATAAGACACATATATTAAATATTTTGAAATATCTGGAGAGAATATATATATATATATATATATATATATATATATATATATATATATATCCACACACAGATTTTAAAAATTAGCAATATATATGCCAATCGAATTACAAAGTGAAATATGAATCATCCACAGATCCAAAAATATTCATTTTACTGGATATGGATTTATGTATAACTTTTTTCAACTAGGAGGCTCACCCATAGGTTGAATTTTCAGGTCAAACAGCGTTTAAGAGGAGTGATCTCTTCTCACACTTTGTATCTGCCAAGTCATGTAACTCACAAGAATGTACGTGTGATACCAGGTAGGATTCTATATGTGCATATAAAAATACATGTGCTGAATAGAATACAGAGAAAGGGAGACAGGAATTCACATATTTGTTAACTTTAAAAGCACATGGAAAACTATTTCAACAAAAAATTGACTAGATTTATAACTCCTACCCTATATAATGCAAAAGGCAAGTCCAAGTATACAACATGCCTCCTCTGAACTGCTTGTATTTCTATTCTGTTTCCGTAATTTTTCTCCATTATATTAGGATTAGTATTCAGAATCTAGCAGGGCATGTGTTAGTGTCAGGATTCAGTATTTCAAATGTAAAATAGAAAAATGAATCCAATGTGTATGCAAATATGTGCTAAACAAAATCTTCCCACTCTCATCCAGAACAATTCCTTGACATTTTTTTCGCCCAAAGTAAGACACAATTAGAGGAGAAGAGTAATAAAATCTGTGAATAATATGCTCAGGAGTTTACAACCTTGGAAGTGGTAGAGGAGTTTCCCTAGTATGGGACAGGGTAAACACTTCATAAACATGGAGCTCTGCTGGCCTAAATACTTCTTGAGAAACTGCCTCTGAGTTTGGGCACTTGAAATATATGTTGTTGTCAGGAGCTTTAGCTTCTTTTTAGTGAGACTATCAAAGCTGTGTCTGCATCTATGTGACCTGGAGGACATGGTTTCTTGTTTTCCAATGAACATGAGGCAGCAGTGCTGAATTCTCTCTTTGTAAGTAAACTGTGGCCACTGGGGGCTAAGGGTATTCCCATGTGGACTGGGAAGCGATTTGGTCATCCTCCACTTTTCGTGGTGTTTCTTGCTGCTGCACTGGGACTTTGGCATTTGCTTCATGAAATAAAAGAAGTTCAACTGGGACACAGTTCTGGAGGCAATTCTTTCATGTGTGGTTGGTCAGGGTCTGCAGGAGAATGCACCAACCAGGCTTCTATCCCACATAGCTTGGCCCCATGTCCATAGTAACCTGATTCTAAACATTGCCCGGAAACATCTCCATATAACCAGAAGCCTTTACATGGAAGGGTTTGCTGGCTGCACCATGTAAGTCACAAGCCATTTGGGATCCAATGGCAGATCCACATGGCCCCACCACAAATTTTTTATCACACACCTGCCTACCACTGCTCTAGGCCCACTACTCAGCAGGTTCCAACATACTGGCATCTCTGTTCTACACCATTTTCATGAAACCCACTCAATCAAGGCACTGTCTTGCATATTTATGATCAGCAACAGGACATCCAAAGTTTCTCCAGTGCCACCTGGTCATGGGAATTTCAAAAATTTCATGGTATTTATCTAGGCATTTTTCAAGGATGACGTTGCAGGCACTGTGGGTTTCAATTCATTCAGGAACCATTAAATGGTGAGGAAGCTCATTTCAATGAATGCTCTGTAGAACTCTCACAGGCAAGGCTTCCCAAAGAGTGGCCAAAATGTCACATGAAGCCAGGCCTATTGAGGTCTACAATGTGACGTCCATGGGTGTTGTGACTCTCAACAATGGCTGGCAAGTCTTTCAGAATTAAATCATGTGATCTTCTGGCTGAGATACCCAGGGCTCTGTGGAAAGCCACCCTGGGCCTAGATCTCAGTTTCCAAGGGTTATTATCATGGGTGGACTCCTAAAATCCCAACAAAATTCATGGCAATACTTCTCTGAATTCAGTCTCTAAGGGGAATCACACCAGAGTTCAAGCCCAGGTGGTCCCAGTCATGTCTTCCAACCGGACACAAATGACCAAAATTAAAACCAAAACCCTCCCATATGGCCCTCATCTTCTTCCATATAGACACTAATCACAACCTCTGGCGGAAGGTTTCCATGAGTGGCGGAGTCCAAGAGAGTGTCCAAAATAACTCCCTTGCCCCTCATTGGCGTAAATTCAGGGTGGTCTGGACACCCTTCATGTGAAACAGGAGTGATCAAATATGCTAGACGTTAATACTTCTATGCTTCTCCAATTTGTGGAAAACTGAGTGTCAGGTATATATTTTTATGTGATTTGCAGTCATGAGAAATCACAAGCACCTCTGCAGGTCTTTGAAGAACCCATTTGACCCAAAGGATCCCTATTCTCACTTGATGGAGTTCAAGAACTTTAAAGAGGAAGGCGACAGACTTCATCCACAAGGACTGCTTTTTGGCCGTTTTGGTTTTGGATGCACACATGGGATCTCTCTTTACATCCACCAGGTGCTGAGAATCTAAGCCACAACCTCACACAGGGCCAAGAGGCTGATTCAGACACATCCCTTTTCAAAGCAATTAAGCAAAGAGCCACAGGTGATCCATATTCATTTCCATTTGAAAACTGTTTTCTTCAGGCTTCACAAAGGGGTGGCATGAGGCAAAGACCTTCCTGACATTCAGGGCAACAGAACATTAGGTTAGCAAACGGCTCAAAGCAGTGTTTCTCCACTGAGACTTTCCTGGTCACACTGATATCTGAATTTTCTGAGACGCTCGCCATTCCATTCAGCTATCCAGTACATGGCCATGTCAAAGAGCTTGGAGGTGGTACATAACTTGGTCACAAAATCATGAGCCTATTCTGGAGAGTGGCCAGAATTCAGGAAGAAAACAGGAACTTAGGAAGATAGCAGGTGTTACCCATCCATAAGGCAAGCCGCATTCCTTTCATACATTGGGCAGAAAGAATTCTGGTAAGCTTTCTACTAGCCTGGACACATCCTTTGATGCATTCTCTTTTCTAATGTCTACAACCATGGACACAGTGGGATACACAGACTTAAAAACACTCGCCTTGTCAAATCACTTGTTAGAAATCGTCCACTCCAAACCAAACAAACTGCCTTTCCTACCTATTCTCAGAACATGAGACAAAATCACAAACACACACTCACACCCACAAAGTCACCTCCTTTCCCAAAGTAGGTCTCTGACTATCGGGTGTGACCTCTGACTGGTGGGCCATACTATGTTCCCATCAAATGGCCTGTTCTGTCTCAGATCTGGTTTCCTTGGCCAACTCTGTGAAGTTTTCAGGAGACAACGGTGAGCCACTTCCTGCTTACTCAGGAAAGGCCACTCTTCAGAGCTTTCCTGGCATTTGGCCATCCTCACATCAGTAGATACCAAGAAAGACTGACTCTGTCCTTGGTAAATCAAAAGAAGGGAGACCACTGGGACTGGGCCTGGGACTAGATTTGTGTGCCTGGATGCCTGGATCCCATGTTCAGAGAGTTCCATCACCAAGAATGTGAGGTGAGGTCACTTCCTTCAGGAACTGAATGAGGTCAATGCCTTGGCAAGCACGTTGTCCTAACATTTGCTTCCAAAGGTCCCATGAAATGGAGGCTGTCCCTAATTCCTTTGACACTTTCACAAGTTAGAATGGTATATCAAACATTGGTAACCGGGAACAGCTCTCCACAGAGGCCCCGTTTGGTCCTTCTTCTCTACATAAAGAAGAGAGAGGCTGATTCAGACACATCCCTTCATGCTGACCAGGTTGTTTGCAATGAAAGATGACTTTTGCTCTCTCAGTTCCTTCATAGGTGCCTACAACTTCTCTAGGGATCATTTGCGCATAGACCTTTGAGTTTCTCAGCAGTTGGAAGATCCCCTAAATTCCTGTATTTTAAGACCAACTCTGTCCTTGCTCTTCTCTAAAGTTAGATTGAGGGAACAGTGTATGGTTACGGTTAATAACAGGTTTGATTTGGAATAGAAATCATTCTGCTGGATGAATAATGGTATTGGGAACCTGCGATATTTTCAAGAATATATAGGTAAAATATATGAATCTGAAAACAAAAATCTAGGTAAGATTTGAAGCCCAGAAGGGCATTGGGCCCTTGATTGGGTATTAAGCATAGGACCTTGTAACTTGGATGATTGATTTTCAAAGAGAACTTCCAGTCAAAATGGATAGTCAGTAGTATTACGAAGATAGTCGGTATGTTTATAAAGGAGAGTGATTATAGGATTTGGACCAAAAGTTCTTTAGCTATAGGGTTTCGGGTATTGAGTGAATGTAAATGTCAGCACATGTGAAGAATTAATCACAATGATGAACTGGGGAAAATATGTAGGAATGCAGATATCAATAGAGACTTTAGGAAATCTGGCAAAGTATAGTTGGTAGTGAAATGTTAATAAAATAGATTCTTGTCACTTCCTGTTTTTCTGTATGCTTAATAAAACACTGTTGAAATCTTGAGAAGTGATTTCTAATCTTTTTCCCAGAATGTGCTGTCCCCAACTGCCAAACTTCAGAATGTACTCCCTCACCCAGTTGCACGCAAACTGCTCACCCGCCCAGGCCCATCAATAAACTTTCCTCCCTGCCCTCTTCAAGGAAAGTATATAAGCTCTGCTTAAGCTGTTCTCAGGGTTCTCTGCTCTATTCAAATGAGCTCTGAGCCCCAGCATGCTGGACCCCCAATAAACCCTTTGTTTTTGCATGAGAGAGTCTCTTGGTGGTCTCTTCCCCCAATGCTCTTCCGATATTTATATATGGAGGTTCCACCGAAATCCAGCAGTGGTGAACGAGAGACCCCAATGGGCTACTCTCAGGGTAAGTAAGGCACCTCTTTCTGGTTTCAGGTTTCAGGTTAGGGCTTGGCAAAATGGCTGTCGATGAAGTGTGTGAGCTCTCTTTGATGGTGGCTGGCAGACGTGTCACAGAGCCACAAGCCAAGTCCCTGGGGGAGGCCACAGAGGACTCGGGAATCGAGGAATAATAGTCCCCTCGACTCAGTGATACTTTGTTTCAGATTCGGTATTGCCAGCCCATCGGGTTTTGCCACCTGCTCAGTCTTGGTCTCAGTGTTGGACGTCCATTGCCTGTCTTTATTGTTTTCTCTTGTCTGTGTCCTGTGTCGTTGCTTTTACTGTTTGTGTATCTTTCATTATGGGACAGATCACTTCAATGCCTCTGTCCCTGACCCTTGATCTATGGACCAAAGTCCGCTTAAGGGCTCAGAATGTTTCTTTTTCAGTAAAACGCTGGACCTGGCAGACTCTGTGTGCCACAGAATGGCCCACCTTTGGATTCGGATGGCCCCTAGAAGGATCTTTCTACTTCCCACTAATTTAAAAAGACAGAGATATTGTCTTACAGCCAGGGCCACATAGCCATACTGATAAACAGGAATATACCTTAACTTGGCAGGACCTCTGCAAATCTCCTCCTCTGTGGGTGAAGCCTTTCCTTGCTGTGTCCCCGTTCCTACTCCTTCCCCCACGATCTCTCAACCCCTCTGCTCCTCCTCCTCCTCCACCCTCTGTTCTCCCTGAGTCACAAGATTTGACTCTACTGGACTCTCGTCCCCCTCCTTATCTTCTACCCTTGTCCCCACAACCCCCAACACCCTCTAAGGGATTCTCCAGCTGCTGACTCAGCCTCTCCGCAATTGGAGGAAGCTAAGCCAGCCCAGGGCCCTCCAGATAACTCCCCTGCGTCACACACAGCCCCTCCTCCCCTGGAGGAAGCTGGAGTTGCTAAAGGAACTCGCTGGTGGCAAATGATTGAAAACCCTGGAACTCCCGTGTTGCTTCCCTCCATCCCTAAGGACCAATGATTGACGATGGCCATAGGGAAAAAGTGCAAGCCTACCAGTATTGGCCTTCTCCTCTTCAGACCTATATAAATGGAAAAATAACAATCCTAATTTTACCGAGGACCCAACCTGGCTCTCAGGTCTGGTGAAGTCATTGATGTTTTCACACCAACCTACTTGAGATGACTGCCAACAACTCCTAGGTACTCTCTTCATGACAGAGGAACAAAAGAGAATCCTCCTGGATGCTAGAAAAAAGTATCCTCGGACCAAATGCGTGACCGACAAAACTTCCCAATATATTCAAAGCCGGCTTTCTCTTGAAACGACCCAACTGGGACCCCAACACCTTTGAAGGTAGGGAGCATCTGTCCACTTATCGCCGGGCTCTAATAGTGGGTATCTTAGTGGCCGCTAGGTGACCAACTAATTTGGCCAAGGTAAGAGAGATTATTTAAGGGCCTGATGAATCTCCCTCTATGTTCCTAGAAATAATTATGTAGGTATATAAGAGACATACTCCTTTCGATCCTCAGGCAGAGGATCAAAAGGCATCTGTCACAATGGCCTTTATTGGGAAAGCTGCCCTGGATATTAAAAGAAAGTTACAATGCTTAGATGGATTACAAGATATGACTTTGAGGGATTTAGTCAGAGAACCCGAGAAGGTATACTTTAAGAAAGAAACTGAGGAAGAGAAGGGAGCTGAGTGAGGATAAAAGAAACAAAAGACAGACTAAGGCATTGACTAAGGTCCTGGTCACAACAACAAATAGGCCAGAAACTAAGAAACAGAGAGACAGGAAGGGATACCTGGGCACACACTAGAGGCCACCCCTGGCCTCAGATCAATGTGCCTACTCTAAAGAAAAAGGACACTGGGCCAAAGAGTGCCCTAGAAAGAGACAGCCATGCCAGCCAGATATTCTGACTCTGGAGTAATACTAAGAAAGTCCGGGCTCAGATCCTCTCCCTGACCTCAAGGTAACTTTTGAAGTGGAGGGGAACACAATAAACTTTGAAGTAGATGCAGGGTGAATATACTCAGCCCGTAAGGACCATTGGGCCCTCTACCGAATAAAAGGTCTCTAATTCAAGAGTCTAACAGAAGTAAATATCGGGCTTTGACAACTACGAGGACCATGGACCAGGGAAAATAAAAAATCCATCACTCCTTCCTAGTAATCCCAGAATGCCTGGCCCCATTGATGGGCAGAGTTCTGCTCACCAAGCTCTGGGTCAAAATAACTTTTAACCCTGAAGGCCCTCAAGTGGAATTTTTTAATTCTTCAGTAACTACTCCTATAATCATGGCTCTAACTATGTCAGTAGCAAATATTCATCAACTCACTCACCTTTGTTCAAAGAAACTGCATTCATTCGTGAAGGATCAAGAACACAGTTTTCCACTAACCTACTCACAGCAAAAGGAAATAACTGAATGGGTAACAAAAGCCTGTCAGGTCCATTAATTGGTTAAAGCTTACACTTCCAAGCTTCCTGCAGGAAAGCACCTATGAGGAACCAGACGAGGACAATTCTGGGAAGTGGACTTTACTGAAATTAAGCCAGTAAGGTATGGACTTAAATAACTCCTAGTCTTTGAACATACATTTTCAGGATGTATTGAAGCCTTCCCCACACACACAAAAAAAAAGAAATAAAAAAGAAGAAAAAAGAAACATTGCAAATGGTTGTAAAGAAGATCCTGGAAGATATTTATTCTCCCCTTGACGACCAGTAGTCTTAACCCTCATCAGCCCCTTAAGCTGCGATGGCTGATCACAAATCCTACTGGACACGAAGTATGGCCTATCTCGAATACAGCCCCCTTACGAACCTGGTGGCCATCTCTCCACCCAGTCATTTGTCAGCTGGCTATAGGTCTTTCCTATTGGGATATCCCTGATTAACAGGATCCCACTAAAATTCCATTAAATCCCTTCCGTACCATAGATAATGGAAACAAACATTATAGATGTAGGGACACGTGAGCCAGATGCAGGTTGGCTAGCCTAGATTACTATGTTTGCCAGGCAGACTATCAAAGCCACAAACAGTCACGGATGTGGGGGGGGGAGAGCAGACTTCTATTGTAAGTCATGGGGATGTGAGCATACAGGGACTGTCAGATGGAACCCAAACTCCTCATCAAATTCTGTACACAGCATTGGCCATATTACGAATTAGATAACCAAAACCGATGGCCCCCAGAGGGGTCTCTAGATCCTCAAATTCTGTGTGACCTTTTTAACTTCTGCAAGTGCTCAAAAGGGTGAAAGGAGATTCCGCTATGTGGAGGCCTTCTCTCTCCTTTGCTCACATCCTGAACTATGCTTCTCCAATAGATGCTCACCCTCAGCCTTGTGCTCCAGACTCTCTGCTGTCACTCCCACCTCAGCAACTTGATTTCTCCCCTCCAATATCTAGATCAAAAACCCAAATCTCGACTGGTTCTCAGACCATTGCTCCATTGCTGAGGTTGCAGGTACTGAGGTCCCACTCCTTTCACTCACTCCTCTCCTCTCCTGTCAGTGCCCGCACCGGGTCCCACCCAGTCCTCTTACCACCTAATGCAAAGCTCAAACCCGCTGAGAAGAATCCTCAGACCCTAATACAAGATGTAATGAAAATGGCCTTTAATGTTGCTTTGTCATCACTAAAAACAGGTTACTAAGAATTTAAAGTCCCTCACAGGCTTTTTGGAATCTCACTCCCGTCTCCCCCTCTGTTCTATCTGTTCTACTGCTCAAGTTTTTGTTGCTATTAAGATCCCAAAGCCCTCTCCCAATATTCTTTTACATCTCTCCTTCCTCATTCTCAGATCCACAGAGCTGCTCTTATCCCTGCCTTCCAAATTTTCCCCCTCTGTACCAGGCCCACAGAAAAGTCTTAACTGACCTTCTCCAGAAGTCTTCACCATGGCTGATTTAGGACTTTCAGCAAAAGAGTCCCTATAAAAGAGTTCACTGTAGATAAACTTCCTATTTTTGTGTTGCCCTGGTCTCCTTGGCAACTGGCTAAAAAATTCAGCACTCCTGATCTAGACACACCCTTACTAGTTTTTCACAAAATATTTGGAAAAAAGTCCTCTGGCCTTGAGCTGGGGCTTCCCAGAGATGGCTACATTTCTAAGATAAAGAAGTTACAAACTGGGCTTTATGGAAACAGCTGGAAGGGGGAAAAAAAGAAAGGGAAGACACCCCCACCCAGGTGTCCTTGAAAAGTTAACTTGCCCAAACTGAGGAAAAAACAGAAACAAAAACTGCTTTTTGTGAACTTCTGCAGACTGTGAACTTCTGAGCCCCTTCCCTTACGTGTTGGGTACAAAATTCTGAAACTACGTAACTTGGGTTTCAGGGGATTAATTGATTACAACAGAAGCAATGCCCTCTGAATCTGGTTGAAACCAAAAAAGACTGTTTCCGTGTCTTTGGTGCTATCTTAGGTGCCTTGCCTTGTCCGTCCCTACAACAGTATAATTCTATATACTTAAACATTGTTTATGTTTTCATGAAATGGTCAACAGATGTGATTAATTGTGAAATGGTGCAGATGTTTCCCAGAGTGCTCTATCATGACGCAGGTTCATCTGAAGATCAAAGAGGGGGACATACAACCCGGTTCCACTGGGAACGTATGTCCCTCACCTTAGCCATTCTATTACGAATAGGAGTTGCTGCAGGGTTGGGCACAAGAACCACTGCTCTGGTCCATGGGACACAACAAGTGACCCAATTAGAAGAAGCAATAGATCAAAACTTAAAGATTTTAGAAACCTCCATCACAGCTTTGCAGGAATCTTTAACCTCTCTCTCTGAAGTTGTTTTACAGAAAAGGCGAGGGTTGGACCTCCTTTTCATGACAGAAGGGGGCCTTTGTGCTTCATTGAGGGAAGAATGTTGTTTTTATGTCGACAATACTGGAGTTGTAAAAAAAATCTATGAGTAAATTAAAAAGATGCCTTGAAGAGCAACAACGAGAGAGAGAGGCACAAAAACGGTAGTTTGAGTCTTTTTTTACACAGTCCCCCTGGTTTATTACGTTTTTATCAACCCTGGCTGGTCCAATAATAATCCTCATAGTATTACTAACTATAAAACCCTGTTTCCTCAATCATGTAATTTCTTTTCTCCAAGCTCAAATTGGACAAATTAAAATTATGGTAATACCCCACTAGCAGACATAGAATGTGACACCCCACAATGATCACTTTTATGATTAAAAGTAGCCAGAAAAAGAAGTGGGGAATGAAAGGTTAATAAAATATGTACTTGTCACTTCCTGTTTTTCTGTACGCTTAACAAAACACTGTTGAAATCTTGAGAACTCTTTGCTAATCTTGTTGCCAGAATGTGCTGTCCCCAATTGCCAAACTGCAGAATCTACTCCCTCACCCGGTTGAATAGAAACCTGAACTGTACTTGGATCATTGAATGTAGAAGAGAACATCCATTCAAAAAGTTATAGTCAGTTGGATTAGAAAGATAGTCGGTAAGTTTAGGAAGAAAAGTGAGTATAGGATTTGGAACAAAAGTTCTTTAGCAATAGGGTTTTGGTTAGAGAGTCAATGTAAATGTCAACACAAGTGAAGAGTCAGTCACAATGATGCACAGGGCAAAATATGTAGGAAAGCAGATATCAATAGAGACATTAGGAAATCAGGAAAAGAATAAAGTGAGTGATGGGATTAGATATTTTCAACAGGGTTGAGGATGAATATGTGAGCTTAGGATAAAACAAATATGAAGTCAACAATAGGATTGACATTTGATAGCACTAGCGTAGCCCAAGACAGTGTCCAAAATAAGCTCTGTTGCCCCTCATTTGCCTAAATTCCCAGTGGCCTGTACACCCTTCCTGTGTACCAGGAGTGATCAAATAGGCCTGCCCTTAATACTGCTCTGCTTCTCCAATTTGAGTCCTACTGAGTGTCGGGTACAGATTCTTTATGTGAATTGGAAAGATGAGAAAACTCAAGCACCTATTGGATAGCCTCTGAATAGATTTGAAGAACTCATTTGACCCAAAAGATCCCTATTCTCACTTGATGGAATTCAGGAACCTTACAGAGGAAGGCAAAATACTTCATCAACAATGACTGCTCTTTTTGCCATTTTGGATTTTATGCACCCATGGGATCTTTCTTTAGATCCATCAGGTGCTGAGAATCTAAGTCAAAGAATCACACTGGGCCAAGAGGCTGATTCACACACATCTCTTTCCAAATCAATTAAGGAAAGAGCCAAAGGTAAAGCATATTCATTTCCATTTGAAAAATCTTTCCTTCAGGATTCACAAAGGGTTGGCCTTAGACAAAGACCTTCCTGACTCTCAGGGCAACAGAACAATAGGTAAGCAAATGGCCCAAAGCAGGGATTCTCCACTGAGACTTTACTGGTCACACTGATATCTGAGTTTTCTGAGATGCTGGACATTCCATTCATCTATCCAGTACATGGCCATGTCACAGAGCTTGGAGGTAGTACATATCTTGGACACAAAACCATGAGCCTATTCTGGAGATTGGCCATAATTCAGGAAGAAAACAGCAACTTAGGAAGGTAGCAGGTATCGCCCATCAATAAGGCAAGCCACAGTCAATTCATAAATTGTGCTGGATGAATGCTGGGAAGCTTTCTATGAGACAGGACACATCCATTGATGCATTCTCTTTTCTAATGTCTACAAGCACGGACACAGTGGGATACACAGACATAGAAACACTTGCATTGTCAAACGACTTACTAGAAACAGTTCACTCCAAACCAAACAAACTGCCTTTTCTACCTATTCTCAGAACATGAGACAAAACCACAAACCCACACCCGCAATGGCACCTCCTTCCCCCAAATAGGTCTGTGACTCTCCGGAGTGTGCTCTGACTGATGGGCCATACTATGATGCTCCGAAATGGCCTGACCTGTCTCAGATCTGATCTTCTTGGCCAACAATGTGAAGTTGTTAGAAGCCAGGAGTGAGCCACTATCTGCTTTCTCAGGAAGAGCCCCTCTTCCGAGCTTTCCTGGCATTTGGCCATCCTCACATCAGTAGGTATCAAGAAATACTGACTCTGTCCTTTGTAAATCCAAAAAAGTGAGACCACTGGGACTAGGACTGGGACTGGCTCTGGGTGCCTGGCTTTCTGTATACCAAGTTCAGAGAGTTCCATCACCAAGGAAGTGAGATGAGATCACTTCCTTCAGGAACTGAATGAGATCACTGCCTTGGCAACCACTTTGTCATAACAATTGCTCCCAACGGTCCCATGAGATGAGGGCTGCCCCTACTTCCTGTGACACTTTCACAAGTTAAAATGGTATATCACCCGTAGGCAAAAGGGAACAGCTCTCCACACAGGCCGGGTTTGGTACATCTTCTCTACATTAAGAAGAGATAGGCTCATTCTGATGCAACCCTTAATCCTGACCAGGTTGTTTGCCATGGAAGATGATTTTTGCTCTCTCAGGTCTTACATAGCTGCCTACATCTTCTCCAGAGATCATTTCTGCATGGAGCTTTGAGGTTCTCAACAGATGGAAGATCCACTGCATTCCTGTATTGTAAGACCAACACTGTCCCTGCTCTTCAGTAAACATAGATGTGAATTGGAGTCATGAGAAAACCCACGAACCTATGGGATAGCCTCTGCAGGGCTTTAAAGAATTCACTTGACCCAAATGATCCCTATTCTCACTTAATGGAGGTCAGGAACCTTACAGACGAAGGCGAGAGACTCTATCCACCATGACAGTTCTTTTGTCCATTTTGGTTTTGGATGCACACATGGGATTTTTCTTTAGACCCATCATGTACTGTGAATCTAAGCCACAGCCTCACATAGGGCCAAGAGGCTGATTCAGACACATCCATTTCCAAAGCAATTAACCGAAGAGGCACAGGTAATGACCATTCAATTCCATTTGAAAACTATTTTCTTCAGGCTTCACAAAGTGTGGCCTAAGGCAAAACCTTCCTGACATTCAGGGCAACAGAATAGGTAAGCAAAAGGCCCAAAGCAGGGTTTCTCCACTGAGACTTTCTTGGGCATACTGATATCTGAGTTTTCTGAGATACTCACCATTCCCATCAGCTATCCAGTACATGGCCATGTCACAGAGATGGAGGTGGTACATATCTTGGACACAAAATCATGAGCGTATTCTGGAGAGTGTCCAGAATTCAGGAAGAAAACAGGAATTTAGAAAGATGGCAGGAATTGCCCATCCATACGGCAAGCTGCAGTCCATTCATAAATTGCACAGGATGAATGCTTTGAAGCTTTCTCGTAGACAGGACACATCCATTGATGCATTCTCTTTTCTACTGTCTACAATCACGGACACAGTATGATATATAGACACAGAAACACTCACGTTGTCAAAGGACTTACTAGAAACAGTTCACTCCAAAACAAACAAACCAGCTTTCCTAACTATTCTCAGAACATGAGACAAAACCACAAACTCACACTCACACCCAAAATGGTACCTCTTTCCCCAAAGTAGGTCTGTGTCTATCCGGAGTGTCCTCTGACTTGTGGGCCATACTATGTTCCCCAAAAATGGCGTGTCCTGTCTTCAATCTGGTCTCTTTAGCCAACTCTGTGAAGTTGTCAGGAGCCCGTGGTGAGAAACTACCTGCTTTCTCTGGAAAGGCCAGTCTTCATAGTTTCCAGGCATTTGACTGTCCTCACATCAGTAGGTACCAAGAAAGAGTGACTCTGTCTTGTTAAATCCAAACAAGTGAGCCCACTGGGACATGGAGTGGGTTTGACTCTGTGTGCCTGGTTTCCTGGATCCCAAGATCACAGACTTTCATCACCAATAATGTAAGGTGAGGTCACTTCCTTCAAGAACTGAATGAAGTCACTGCCTTGGAAACCACTTTGTTTTAACAGTTGCTTCCGAGGTTCTCAAAAGATGGAGTCTGCCTCTACTTGCTGTGACTCATTCATAAGTTAGAATGGTATATCAACCATAGGCACCGGGGAACAGCTCTCCACACAGGCATGGTTTGGTCCATCTTCTCTACATTAGGAAGAGAGAGGCTAATTCAGACACATCCCTTCAACCTGACCAGGTTGTTTGCCATGGAAGATGACTTTTGCTCTCTCAAATCCTTCATACCTGCCTACACCTTCTCCAGGGATTATTTCTGCAGGGACTTTTGAGGTTCTCAGCTGGGGGATGATACCCTACCTTCCTGGATTTTAAGACCAACTCTGTCCCTGCTCTTCTGTAAAGTGAGATTGAGGGAACAGTGTATGGTTAGTGTTAATAGCATGTTCGATTTGGGTTAGGAGTCATTCTGCTGGATGAATTATGGTATTGGGAACCTGTGATATTTATAACAATATAAATGTGAAATATATGTATGAGAACAGAGATCTAGGAAAGATTTGAAGCCCAGAAAGGCATTGGGCCCTTGATTGGTATACTTAGATTGAATCATGTTCTGCACCGTGGTCTCAGATAAATCGATATACAATGGCATAGGACCCTATACCTCGGATGATTGAAAGTAGAAGAGAACATCCAGTCAAAAAGGATAGTCTGTAGGATTAGGAAGATAGTAAGTAGGTTTAGGAAGAAGAGTGAGCCTCGGAGTTGCACCAAAAGTTCTTTAGCAATTGGTTTTCAGTTAGAGGGTGAATGTAAATGTCAGCACTTGTGAAGAGACAGTCACAATGATGAACTGGGAAAAATATGTAGGAAAGCAGATATCAATAGGGGCATTAGGAAATCAGGAAACGTATAAAGTGAGTGATAGGATTAGATAGTTTCAAACTGCTTGAGGTTAAATATATAATCTTAGGAAGAAACAAATATGTAGTAACCAATAGGATTGACATTTGAGAGCGGTAGGCACCCTGGACATAGATGCTTTTAGTAATCCATGGTCACTTCCCATTTAGGCTTTGGTACAATAATATGTGTGACCTTTGCATTTTGTGTACAGAATACTACTGTGGTAAAATGTATATGTAGATCAGGTGACATGAGTATTTCTTGCACTATAAAGGGGAGTAATATTCTGGAAACTTATAAATTAGTACTGGGGATAAAAATAGGTGTACCTTGTGTTGATGATTATTGAGATGATGCATGAATAGACCATATTGTGAATAAAGTATGTAACTGGATCCAACATTAAATAATGGTTTGAGTTTGCATCTGAAAATATATTGGAAATCTTATATTGATATATATACCATCATTCCAACGAGTTATATATGCAATGGTATTATTAGGGTTACGGTTTATCGTGAAGAGTGAGTTTTGCTTCAAAAATGATTATGGAATCGAAAATAATGTGTTTAGAAAGAAGTCTAGTGAAAAGACCAGTAAAGAAACATGGAGGAATACATGTGTTCTGAAGTAGTAAGTAATTGAAAGTGAACCAAATGCCAAAAAAATTTGTGAAGTTGTGGATGAAAAAATACATCCTATGATGTCCATAAACTGAAGAAATAGTAATGTACCAGTGTTGAGTAAAAATGAACTTCAAATTACACATCATGTCCCATAGCAATCTACTTGCATTAATGTTAAACTGGGTCAGTTACTGTAGAAATATTAGGATTTTTAAGCACCATCCACTGAACTTAGTTTTCAGTAGTAGGAAACCAAAATATATTTCAGGTGTATGAATATTACTGAGAATAATCTTGTGAAAATTTGAATTTAAATGAACATAAATGAATATGAATGAATTTAGGGAGTGTATAATAAGACACATATTTTTCATATTTTTTTAAAATCTGGAGAATATACACACACACACACACGCACACACACACACACACACACACACACACACATTAATATTTAGCAATATATATGCCAATCGATATTCATCATGAAATATAATTCATTCACAAATCCAAAAATATTCATTTTACTGAACATGGATTTATGTATAGTGTTTTTCACTAGGAAGCTCACCCATAGGTGGAATTTTCAGTTCCATCATTATTTAGGGAAAGTCATCTCTTCTCACAATTTTTATATTCCAAAGCCAGTGATCTTTCAAGAATGTACGTGTGATACCAGGTAGGATATTGTATATGCATAAAAAAATTACATGTGCTGAATAGGATACAGAGAAAGGGAGACAGGAATTTACATATGTGATAACTTTAAAAAATCATGGAGAAATATTAAAATGAAAAGTTTACTAAATTTAAAACACATACTCTTGATAAAGAGGAAGACAAATACAAATATACACCATGCTTCCTATGAAAGGACTGTACTTCTATTCAGTTAGGTTTTTTTTCTCCATGATATTAGGATTAGTAGTCAGAGTCTAGTAGGGTATGGGTTAGTGTCAGGGATTCAGTATTTCAAATGGAAAATAGGAAAATGAATCTAATGTGTATGCAAACATGTGATACACAAAAATCATCCCTCTCTTATCCAGAACAATGCCTTGACATAACCATCGCTAAAAGTAAGACACAATTAGAGGAGAGGAGTTAGAAAACCTGTGAATACATATGTGGAATAAAAAATGCTCAGGAGTTCACAACACTGGAGGTGGTAAAAGAGTTTACAAAAGTATGGGAGAGGGTAAACACTCCAGAAACTTGGAGCTGTGCTGACCTAAAGACTTATTGAGAAACTTCCTCTGAGGTTAGGCACAAGAAATATATGTATGGCAATATGTAAATCAATGGTTCTGCAACTGATGTGATTCTGCAATCTGTATATGGAATAAAAATGGGAGCTCATATCCCACTTGAATCAAAGTGTGAAATATGATATATCAAGAAGTATGTAATGTTTTGAACAACCTACAATGAAAATTAATTAAAAAAAGAAAAAGAAATATATGTAATTGTCAGGAGATTTAGCTTCGTTTATAGTGACACCAAAAATCTGGGTCTGCATCTATGTAACCTGGAGGACATGGTTGTTTATTTTGTAATGAACATGAGGCAGCAGGTCTGAATTCTCCCTTTGTAGGTAAACTGTTGCCACTGGGAGCTAAGTGTCTTCCCGTGTGGTCTGTGAAGCCATTTGGTCATCCTCCACTTTTCAGGGTGTTTCTTACTGCTGCACTGGGAATTTGGTATTTGCTTCACGAAATACAATATGTTCAACTGGGACACAATGCTGGAGGGAGTTCTGTCATGTGTGGTTGGTCAGGGTCGAAAAGAGAATGTACGAACCAGGCTTCTATCCCACATAGCTTTCCCCTTGACTATAGCAACCTGATTCTGAACATTGCCCTGAAACCTCTACATATAACAAGATGCCTTTACATATAAAGGTCTGCTGCCTGCACCATGTCAGTCGCAAGTTTTGGAAGCCAATGGAAGATCCAGGTGGTCCTACCAAAAATATTTATTTACACACCTACAGTCCACTGCTCTACACCCACTACCCAGCAGGCTCCAACTTACTGGCATTTTTGTTCTACACCATTTTCACGAAACTCAGTCAATCAAGGCACTGTTTGTTATACTCATGATCAGCAGCAGGATATCTAAAGGTTATCCAGTGCCACCTGGTCATGGGGATTTCAAAAATTTCATGGTATTAATCTAGTCATTTTTCAAGGATGAAGTTGGAGGCACTGTGTGTTTCATTTAATTCAGGAACCATTAAATGGTGAGGAAGCTCATTTCAATGAAAGCTCTGGAGAACACTCACAGGCAAGCCTTCCCAAAGAGTGGCCAAAAGGACACATGAATCCAGGCCCATTGAGGTATACAATGTGAGGTCCATGTGTGTTTGGACTCTCAACTATGGCTACCAAGTCTTTAAGAATTAAATCATGTGATATCCTGGCTCAGAATCCCTGAGCTCTGTGGAAAGCCATCCTGGGCCTAGATCTCAGTTTCCAAAACCGATTCTCATGCGTGGTCTCCTAAAATCCCAACACTATTCATGGCAATACTTCTCTGAGGTCAGTTCCAGAACTCAGTCTCTAAGGGGAATCACACCAGAGTTCAAGCCCTGGTGGACCCAGTCATCTCTTCCAACTACCACACAAATTACCACAATTAAAACAAGAACCCTCCCATATGGCCCTCATCTTCTTTCATATAGACACTCATCATAATCTGGCTGGAGGTTTCCATGAGGAGCGCAGACCAAGACAGTGTCCCAAATAAGCTCCTTTGCCCCTCATTTGCCTAAAGTCAAGGTGGCCTGGACACCCATCCTGTGAACCAAAAGTGATCAAATAGGCCTGCCATTAATACTGCTCCAATTTGAGGACTACTGTCTGTGGGGTTTAGATTCTTTATGTGAATTTTAGTCATGAGAAAACCCAAGCACAATGGGCTAGCCTCTGCAGGTTTTGTAGAACTCTTTTGACCCAAAGGATCCCATTCTCACTTGATGGAGGTCAGGAACCTTACAGAGGAAGTCGAGAGACTTCATCCCAATAATTGCTCTTTTGGCGAATTTTCTTTTGGATGCACACATGGTAACTTTCTTTAGATCCATCAGGTGCTGAGAATCTAAGCCACAGCCACACACAGGGCCAAGGGCCTGATTCAGACACATCCCTTTCCAAAGCAATTAAGGAAAGTGCCACAGGTATGCCCATTCATTTCCATTTGAAAACTGTTTTCTTCAGGCTTCACAAAGGGGTGGCCTGAGGCAAAGACCTTCCTGACATTCAGGGCAACAGAACAATAGGTAAGCAAAAGGCCCAAAGCAGGATTTCTCCTCTGAGACTTTCCTGGTCACACTGATATCTGAGTTTTCTGAGATGCTCGCCATCACCTACAGCTATCCAGTACATGGCCATGTCACAGAGCTTGGAGGTGGTACATATCTTGGACACAAAACCATGGGCCTATTCTTGAGATTGGCTGGAATTCAGGACGAAAATAGAAACTTAGGAAGGTAGCAGGTGTTGCTCATCGATAAGGCAAGCTACAGTCCATTCAAAAACGGGGCAATATGAATGCTGAGAAGCTTTCTACTAGACATGACATATCCATTGATGAATTCTCTTTTCTAATGTCTACAACCACGGAAACAGTGGAATACACAGACATAGAAACACTCGCCCTGTGAAAAGACTTACTAGAAACAGTCCACTTCAAATGAAACCAACCGACTGTCCTACCTATTCTCAGAAAATGAGACAAAACCACAAACCCACAACCACACCCACAAAGGCACCTCCTTCCCCTAGGTAGGTCTGTGAATATCCAGAGTGTCCTCTGACTTGTGGGCCATAATATGTTCCCCCAAAATGGCCTTTCCTGTCTCAGATCTTGTCTCCTTGGCCAACTCTGTGAACTTCTTAGGAGCCAACGGTGAGCAACTACCTGCTTTCTCATGAAAAACCCTGCATCCGAGCTTTCCTGGCATTTGGCCTTTGTCACATCTGTAGGTACCAAAAAATACTGACCCTGTCCTTGGTAAATCCAAACAAGTGAGACCACTGGGACTGGGACTTGGATTGGCTCTGTGTGCCTGGCTTCCTGGATCCCAGGTTCAGAGAGTTCCATCACCAAGAAAGTGAGGTGAGGTCACTTCCTTCCTGAACTGAATGAGGGCACTGTCTTGGCAGCCACTTTGTCCTAACTGTTGCTTCCAAGGGTCCCAAGAGATTGAGGCTGCCCCTACTTCCTGTGACATTTTCACAAGTTAGAATGGTATATCAACCAAAGGCACCCAGGAATAGATCTCCACACAGGCCTGGTTTGGTCCATGATCTCTACATTAAAAAAAATCTGATTCAGACACAACCTTTTATCCTGACCGGGTTGTTTGCCATGGAAGATGACTTTTGGTCTCTCAGGTCCTTTATTGCTTCCTACATCTTCTCCAGGGATCATTTCTGCATGGACCTTTGAGGTTCTCAGCAGGTGGAAGTTTTTCTACATTTCTGTATTGTAATATCAACTCCTTCCCTGCTCTTCTGTAAAGTTAGATTGAGGGAACAGTGTCCGGTTATGGTTAAAAACATGATCGATTTGGGTTAGAAATCATTTTGCTGGATGAATGATCGTATTGAGAACTTGCTATGTGTAGAAGAATATATAGGTGAAATATATGTATGAAAAAAGAAATCTAAGTCTGATTTGAAGCCCAGAAGGGCATTGGGCCCTTGATAGGGATACGTGGTGTTGAATTACGTTCTGCAGAGTTGTCTCAGATAAATCGATATACAATGGCATAGCACCTTGTACGTTGCATGAATTAATGTAGAAGGAACATCAAGTCAAAAAGGCATAGTCGGTAGTGAAAGGTTAATAAAATTAATAAAATAGGTACTTGTCACTTCCTGTTTTTCTGTATGCTTAACAAAACACTTTTGAAATCTTGAGAAATGTTTGCTAATCTTGTTCTAGAATGTACTGTTCCCAATAGCCGAACTGCAGAATGTACTCCCTCACTCGGTGTCATGCAAACCGCCCACTCGCCCTTACCCATCACTAAACTTCCCTCTCTTCCCTCTCCAAGGAAAGTATATAAGCTCTGCTTAAGCTGTTCTCAGAGGTCTCTGCTCTATTTAATTTAGCTCTGAGCTCCAGCATGCTGGACCACAAATAAACCCTTTGCTGTTGCATGAGACAGTCTCTTGATAGTATCTTCCTCTGACACTCGCCTGACCTTTACATATTGAGGTTCCACCGAGTTCCAGCAGTGGCGGAGGAGAGACCCCAACGGGCTCCTCTTGGAGCAAGTAAGGCGCCTCTTTCCGGTTTCAGGTTTCTTGTTAGGGCTTGGCAAAATTGCTGGCGATGAAGAGCCTGGGCTCTCTCCGACGGTGGCTGAGAGACGTGTCACAGAGACAAAGGGCACCTCTCTGGAGGACCCTGCAGAGAACTCGGGAAATCAAGGAACAATAGTCTTCTCGACTCAGTGATATTTTCTTTTAGATTCGTTGTTGCCATACCATTGGGTTTTGCCAGCTACTCATTCCTGGTCTCAGTGTTGGACGTTCATTGCCTGTCTTTATGGTCTTGTCTTATCTGTGTCGTGTGTCCTTGCTTTTACTGTTTGTGGAACTTTCATTATGGAACAGAGCACGTCAATGCCTCTGTCCCTGACCCTTGATCACTGGACCAAAGTCCGCTTAAGGGCTCAGAATCTTTCTTTTTTTAGTAAAACGCTGGACCTGGCAGAATCTCTGTGCCTCAGAATGGCCCATCTTTGGAGTCGTATGGCCCCTAGAAGGATCTTTCTACTTCCCACTAATTTAAAAAGTCAGAGGTATTGTCTTTCAGCCAGCGCCACATAGCCATCCGGATCAACAGCCATATATCTTAACTTGGCAGGACCTCTGCAAATCTCCTCCTCCATGGGTGAAGCCTTTCCTTGCCCCTACCTCTGCTCCTACTCCTTCCCCCATGATCTCTCAAACCCTCTCAACCTCCTCCTCCTCCACCCTCTGTTCTCCCTGAGTCACAGATTTGACTCTACTGGACTCTTCTCCCCCTCCTTATCCCCTGCCCTCGTCCCCTAACACACAACACACTCTAAGTGATTCCGCTGCTGCTGACTAAGCCTCTCTACCATTGGAGGAAGCTAAGCAGGTAATAGGATCTGACAATGGACCGATGTTCATGGCCCAGGTAAGTCAGGGGTTAGCCAGGAACCTGGGGATTAATTGGAAGTTAAATTGTGCTTATAGACCACAGAGTTCAAGACAAGTAGAAAGAATGAATAGAACCATTAAAGAGACCTTAACGAAATTAAGCTTAGAGACCAGCATAGGATTGGACTATGCTCCTGCCTTATGCAATGTTTCATGCAAGAAAAAATCCCTTTGTTTCTTTGAGTAACCTTACCACGTGTGAAATTCTTTATGGTGGCCCTCCTCCAGTAGGGGACCTAAGCCCAACTGTAAGACCTAAAGATCCTTTCCACACCCCCTTGCTTGACAGACTTAAAGATCTTGAAAGAACTCAGTAATACCTGTGAAAACAGCTGGCCACTGCCTACCCAACTGGGAACCAGGGGATTCCACATCCATATCAAGTAAGAGATTTCATCTATGTAAGATGATATCAGGTGTCATCCCTGGTACCCCGCTGAAAAGGACCATACCAGGTGCTATTATAACACCTACAGTGGTAAACGTAAACAGAATCACTTCCAGGATCCATGCCTCTCATCTCAAGCCTGCTCCCTGTACAGAATCTTTCTGGAAACTGAAAAAGACTGGTAACAGTTTCAAATTGTGTATTCGCAATGTGAATAAGGTTATATACTCTCCCCTTGGCTACAAGTAGTCCTAACCCTCATCAGCCCATTAAGCAGTGATGGCTGATCACAAATCCTACTGGAAAAGAAGTATGGTCTATCTCGCATACAGCCCCCTTAGGGACCTGATGGCCATCTCTCCACCCAGACATTTGTTAGCTGGCTATAGGTATTTCCTATTGTGATATCACTGATGAAGAGGATCCCACTAAAATACCATTAAATCCCTTCTGTACCATAGATAATGGAAACAAACATTATGGATGTAGGGACACACTAGCCAGATGCAGGTTGGCTAGTCTAGATTACTAAGTTTGCCTGGCAGACTATCAAAGCCACAAAGAGTAACGGCTGTGTGGGGGAAAAGCCGACTTTTTCTGTATGTCATGGGAATGTGTGCATACAGGGGCTGCCTGATGGAACCCCAATTCTTCATCAAATTCAGTACACAGCATTGGCCACATTACCAATTAGACAACCAAAAACTATGGCACCCAGAGGGGTCTCTAGATCCTCAAATTTTGCATGACCTTTTTGACTTCTGCAAGTGCTCAAAAGAGTGAAAGGAAATTCCCCTATGTGGAAGCCTATTCCCTCCTTCACTCACATCCTGAACTATGCTTCTCCAATAGATCATTATCCTCAGCCTTCTGCTCCAGACCCTCTGCTGTCACTCCCATCTCAGCAACTTGATTTCTCCCCTCCAATAACTAGATCAGAAACCCAAAGCTCCACCAGTTCTCTGACCATAGCCCCCTTGCTGAGGTAGCAGGTACATAGGTACCGCTCCACCGACTCATTCCTCTCATCTCCTGTCAGTGCCCTCACCGGGTCCCACCAGGTCCTCTTACCAGCTAACCCAATGCTCAAACGAGCTGAGGAGAGCCCTGAGACCCTTATCCAAGATGTAATATAATTGGCCTTTAAAGTTGCTTTGTCATCACTGAAAACAGGTTACTAAAATTTAAAGTCCCTCACAGGATTTTGGGATCCTCACTCCCGTCTTTCACTCTGCTCTACCTGATCTACTGCTCAAGTTTGCTGCTAGGAATTTCCAAATACCCTTTCGCATTATTCTTTTACATCTCTCTTTTCCCTCATTCTCAGATCCTCGGAGGTGCTCTCAGCCCCAACTTCCCCGTCTTTCCCCCTCTGTACCAGGTCCACAGAAAAGTCTTAAATGACCTTCTTCAGAAATCTTCACCATGGCTGAGTTTTGAACTTTCAGCCAAAGAGTCCCAATAAAGACTTTAATGTAGATAAACATTCTCTTTTGTATTGCCCTGTTCTACTTGGCCACTGGCTAAAAATCTCAGTACTTCTAAGCTAGACAACCTCTAACTAGTTTTTCACAAAATATGTGAACAAGTCCTCTGGCCTTCAGCTGGGGCTTCACAGAGATGGCTACATTTCTAAGATAAAGAAATTACCAACCGGGCTCCATGGTAACAGCTGGCAGGGGGAAAATAAGAAAGGGAAGAAAAAGCTCTCCTCCTCCCAGGTGTACTTGAAAAGTTAACTTGCCCAGAACAGAAGGAAAAACAGAAACAAATACTGCTTTTTTAAACTTCTGAAGACTGTGAACTTCTGAGCCCCATGCCTTATATGTTGGGTACAAATTTCTGAAACTACCTAAACTTGAGTTTCAGGGGATTAATTGATTACAATAGAAGCAATGCCCTCTGAATCCGGTTTCAACCAAATAGGACTGTTTCCCTCTCTTGAGTGCTATCTTAGGTGCCTTGCTTTGTCAGTGCCTACAACAGCATAATTCTATATACTTAAACATCGTTTATGTTTTCATGAAAAGATCAAGATATGTGATAATTTGTGTAATGGTGCAGATGTTTCCCGGAGTGCTCTATCATGACGCAGGTTCATTTGAGGATCAAATAGGGGGGGCATACAACCGGTTCCACTGGGAACATATATCCCTCACTTTAGCCATCCTATTAGGAATAGGAGTTGCTGCACGGGTGGGCAGAGGAACCAGTGACATTGTCCATGGGACACAAAAGATGACCCAATTAGAAGCAGCAATAGAGCAAAAGTAAGATATTAGAAACCTCCTTCAGGGCTTTGCATTAAACTTTAACCTCTCTCTCTGAAGTTGTTTTACAGAACAGTTGAGGGTTGGACCTCCTCTTCATTAGAGAAGGGGGCCTTTGTGCTGCATTGAGGGAAGAATGTTGTTTTTATGCTGACTATACTGGAGTTGTAATAAAATCTATGAGTAAATTTAAAAGACACCTTGAAGAGCATCAACAAGTGAGAGAGGCCCAAAAAGGGTGGCTTGAGTCTTGGTTCACACAGTCCCCCTGGTTAACTACGTTTTTATCAACCCTGGCCGGTCCAATAATAATCCTCATATTATTGCTAACTATAAAACCCTGTTTGCTCAACCGTGTAATGTCTTTTCTCCAGGCTCAAATTGGACGAGTTAAACTTATGGTAATACCCCACTAGCAGACATTGAATGTGAACCCTCCAATGATCATTTTTATGATTAAAATTAGCCAGAAGAAGAAGTGGGGAATGAAATATTAATAAAATAGGTACTTGTCACATCTTGTTTTTCTGTATGCTTAACAGAACACTGTTGAAATCTTGAGAAAAGTTTGCAAATCTTGTTCCCAGAATGTTCTATCCCCAGCTGCCAAATTGCAGAATGTACTCCCTCTCCCAGTTGCATGCAAACCGCCCACTCGCCCTGACCCATCAATACAATTCCCTCCCTTCCCTCTCCAGGGAAAGTATATAAGCTCTACTTCAGCTATTCTCAGGGCTATCTGCTCTATTCAGGTGAGCTCTGAACCCCAGCCTGCTGGACACCCAATAAACCGTTTGATGTTGCATGAGATAGTCTGTTGGTAGTCTCCTCCTCTGAAGCTCGCACCACATTTACTTGGATGATTAAATGTAGAAGAGAACATCCAGTCAAAAAGGGATAGTCTGTAGCATTACGAAGATAGTCAATAAGTTTAGGAAGAAGGGTGAGTATAAGATTTGGAACAAAAGTTTCTTAGCAATAGGATTTCGATTAGAGAGTGAATGTAAATGTCAGCACAGGTGAAGAGTCAGTCACAATGATGAACTGGGGAAAATATGTAGGAAAGCATATATCAATATAGACATTACAAAATCAGGCAGAGTATAAAGTGAGTGATAGGATTAGACATTTTGAACAGGGTTGAGTTTAAATATATAATCTTAGGAAGAAACAAATATGTAGTCACAAATAGGATTGACATTTGAGAGCACTGGGCAAATTTCAGGTGGATGAATATTTCTGAGAATAATCTTGTGAATAGTTGATTATAAATCCACATACATGAACATGAATGAATTTAGGGAGTGAATATAAGACACATATATTTCATATTTTGAAAAATCTGGAGAGTGTATATATATATATATATATATATATATATATATATATATATATATATACATATATATACATATACATAAAACACACACACAGACAAAAAAGTAGCAATATATATGTCAATCAAAATTCATTATAAAATATATACCATCCACAGATCTAAAAATATTCATTTTACTGAACATGGATTTATGTATAATGCTGTTCACCTAGCAAGCTCACCCATAGGTTGAATATTCAGTTCCAACAGGGTTTAGTAGGAGTGATCTCTTCTAACAATTTGTATCTGCCAAGTCAGCCACCTCACAAGAATGTACGTGTGGTACCAGATAGGAATCTATATGTGCATATAAGAATACAGAGAAAGGGAGACAGGAATTCACATATTTGTTAACCTTAAAAATACTAGGACAACTATTTCAACAAACAATTGACTAGATTTATAACTCCAACTCTGTATCATGCAAAAGGCAAGTCCATCTATACACCATGCCTACTCTGAACTGCTTGTATTTCTATTCTTTATGGGTTATTTTTCTCCATCATATTAGGATTAGTAGTCAGAGTCTGGTAGGGTATGGGTTAGAGTCAGGTATTCAGTATTTTGAATTGAAAATAGGACACTGAATCCAATGTGTATGCAAATATATGCTACGGAAAAATCTTCCCACTCTCCTCCAGAACAATGCCTTGACATTACCTTCGCCCCAAGTAAGACACAATTAGAGGAGAAGAGTTAGAAAATCTGTGAGTACATATCTAGAATGGAAAATGCTCCAGATTTCACATCTTTGGAGGTGGTAGAGGAGTTTCCAAAAGTAAGAGACAGGGTAAACACTCCACAAACATGGAGCTCTGCTGGCCAAAAGACTTTTTGAGAATCTGCCTCTGAGGTTGGGCACTTGAAATATATGTTGTTGTCAGGAGCTTTAGCTTTATTTGTAGTGAAACCATCAAAGCTGGATCTGCATCTATGTGACCTGGAGGAAATGGTTACTTATTTTCAAATAAAAATGAGGCAGCAGTGATGAATTCTCTTTTTGTAGGTAAACTTTGGCCACTGAGGGCTAAGGGTCTTCCCGTGTGGACTGTGAAACCAATGGTCATCCTCCAATTTTCGTGGTGTTTCTTGCTGCTGCACTGGGAGTTGGTATTTGCTTCATGAAATACAACGAGTTCAAATGGGACACAGTGCTGAAGGGAGTTCTGTCAGGTGTGGTTGGCAGGGTCTCCAGGAGAATGCACCAACCAGGGTTCTATCTCAAGTAGCTTGCCCCGTTGACAATTACAACATGATACTGAATATTGCTCTGAAACCTCTCCATATAAAAATATGCCTTTACATATATGGGTGTGATGGTTGCACCATGTCAGTCACAGCCATTTGGAAGCCAATGGAAGATCCACATGGCCCCACCACAGATGTTTTATCACACATTTGCATAACACAGCTCTAGGCCCACTACTTACCAGGCCCCAACTTACTGGCATCTCTGTTCTACACCATTTTCATGAAACCCAGTCAATCAAGGCACTGTCTGTTATACTCATGATCATCAACAGGACATCAAAGGTCCTCCAGTGCCAGCTGGTCATCGGAATTTCTAAAATTTCATGGTAATTATCTAGCATTTTTTCACAGATGCATTTGGAGGCAATGTTGGTTTCAATTCATTCAGGAACCATTAAATGGTGAGGAAGCTAATTTCAGGGAAATCTCTGGAGCACTCTCACAGGCAAGTCTACCCAAAGAGTGGCCAAAAAGTCACATGAAGCCAGGCCCATTGAGGTCTACAAAGCGAGGTCCAAGTGTGTTTTGAATCTCAATTATGCCTGCCAAGTCTTTCAGAATAAAATCATGTAATATCCTGGCTGTGATTCCCAGTGTTCTGTGGAAAGCCACTCTGGGCCTTGATCCCAGGTTCCCAATGGCAACTCTCATTCCTGGCCTCCTAAAATCCCCACACAATTCATGTCAATACTTCTCTGAGGTCAGTTCCAGAACTCAGTCTCTAAGGGGAATCACAGCAGAATTCATGCCCAGGTGGACCCAGTCATCTCTTCCAACTGCCACACAAATGACCACAATTATAACCAAAACACTCCTACATGGCCCTCATCTTCTACCATAAAGATACTCATCATAACATCTGGATGGAGGTTTTCATGAGAGGCACATCCCAAGACAGTGTCCAAAATAAGCTCCCTTGCCCCTCATTTGCCGAATGACAGGGTGGCTTGGACACCCTTCCTGTGAACCAGGAGTGATCAAATAGGCCTGCCCTTAATACTGCTTCGCTTCTCCAATTTGAGCCTCTCTGACTGTGGGGTCTAGATTCTTTTTGTGAATTGGAGTCATGAGAAAAGCCAAGCAGCTCTGCAAAGATTTGAAGAACTCATTTCACCCAAAGGATCCCTATTCTGACATGATGGATTTCAGAAACCTAACAAAGGAAGGCAATATACTTCATGCACATTGATTGAACGTTTTTCCATTTTGGTTTAGATGCACATATGGGATCTTTCTTTACATCCATCAGGTGCTGAGAATCTAAGTCACAGCCTAAAACAGGGCAAAGGGCCTGAATCAGACACATCGTTTTCCAATGAAATTAAGCAAAGAGCCAGAGGTGATGCACATTCATTTCCATTTGAAAACTGTTTTCTTCAGGCTTAACAAAGGGGTTGCATGAGACATAGACCTTTCTGATATTCAGGGCAACAGAACAATAGGTAAGCAAAAGGCCCAAAGCAGGGTATCTCCACTGAGACTTTCCTGGTCACACTGATATCTGAGTTTTCTGAGATGCGGGCCATTCCATTCAGGTATCCAGTACATGGCCATGTCAAAGACCTTGGATTTGGTACGTATCTTGGACACATAACCATGAGCCTATTCTAGAGAGTGGCCAGAATTCAGGAAGAAAACAGGGACTTAGGAAGGTATTAGGTGTTGCCCGTGCATAAGGCAAGCCACACTCCATTCATAAATTGGGCAGGATGAATGCTGGGAAGCTTTATACTAGACATGACACATCCACTGCTGCATTCTCTTTTCTCATGTCTACTACCACAGGCACAGTGGGATACACAGACATGGAAACACTCACCTCGTCAAACGACTTACCAGAAACAGTTCACTCCAAAACAAACAAACCACCATTCCTACCTATTTTCAGAACATGAGACAAACCACAAACCCACACCCACTCCCAAAAAGGCACCTCCTTCCCCAAGTAGCTGTGTGACTAACCAGAGTGTCCTCTGACTGGTGGCCATACTCTGTTCTTCTGAAATGGCCTGTCCTCTCTCAGATCTGTTTTCCTTGGCGAACTCTGTAAAGTTGTAAGGAAAAAATGGAGAGCTACTACCTGCTTTCTCAGGAAAGTTCCCTCTTCAGAGCTCTCCAGGCATTTGGTAATCCTCACTTCAGTAGGAACCAAGAATGACTGACTTTATCCTTGCTAAATCCAAACAAGTGAGCCCACTGGGACTGGGACTGAAACTGCATCTGGGTGCCTGGCTCCTTGGATACAAAGTTCAGAGAGTTCCATCACCAAGGAAATGAGGTATGTCACATTCTTTGGAACTGAATGAGGTCACTGCCTTGGCAAAGGTATATCTTATGATGTGCAAAAACTGAAGAAATAATAATGTACCAGTGTCAAATACAAATGAATGACAAATTACATATCATGTCCCATAGGATTCTACTTGCATTGATGTTAGACTGCGTCACTTACTGTAGAATAATTAGGATTTGTATGCACCATTCACTGAAGTTAGTTTTCAGTACTAGGAAACAAATATGTATTTCAGGTGGATGAATATTTCTGATTATAATCTTGTGAAAAGTGGATTATAAATCCACATACATGAACATGAATGAATTTAGAGAGTGTATATTAGACACATATATTTCATATTTTGAAAAATTTGGAGAGTATATCTATATCTATATCTACATCTATACACACACACAAACACACACACACACACACACACACAACACTCACAGACATTAAAAAGTACCAATATAAATGCCAATCGAAATTCATCAGTAAATATATATCATCCACAAATGCAAAAATATTTATTTTACTGAACATGAGTTAATGTATAATGTTGTTCTACTAGGACGCTCTCCTATAGGTTGAATTTTCATTTCCAACAGCATTAAGGAGGAGTGAACACTTCTCACAATTTGTATCTGCCAAGACAGCCACCTCACAAAAATGTACGTGTGATACCTGGTAGGATTCTATATATGCATATAAATATACATGTGTGAATAGGCTACAGAAAAGGGAAACAAGAATTCACATATTTGTTAAGTTTAAAAACACATGGAGAATATTTTAATTAAAATTTGACTAGATTTATAACTCCTACCTTATATAATGCATATGTCAAGTCCAACTATACAACATGTCTCCTCTGAAGTGCTTGTATTTCCATTGTGTTGGGTTAATTTTCTCCATTATATTAGGATGAATAGTCTGAGATTACTAGGTATGGGTTAGTGTCAGGGATACAGTATTTCGAATGGAAAATTGGAAAATGAATCCAATGTGTATGTAAATATATGCTGCACAAATATCCTCCCGCTCTCATCCAGAACAATGCCTTGACATTACCTTCACCCCAAGTAAGACACAATTAGAGGAGAAGAGTTACAAAATCAGTGAATACATATCTGGAATGGAAAATGCTCAGGAGTTCACAACCTTGGAGGTGGTAGAGGAGTTTCCAAAACTAAGGGACAGGGTAAACACTCCACAAACATGGAGCTCTGCTGGCCTAAAAACTTTTTGAGAAACTGCCTCTGAGCTTCCACACTTGAAATATATGTTGTTTTCAGGAGATTTGGATTCCTCTGTAGTGAGACCATCAAAGCTGGGTCTGCATCTATGTGACCTGGAGGACATGGTTTCTTATTTTCCAATGAACAAGATGAAGCAGTGCTGAATCCTCTCTTTGTAGGTAAACTGAGGCCACTGGGGACTAAGTGTCTCCCCGTGTGGACTGTGATGCCATTTGGTCCTCCTCCAATTTGTGGTGTTTTTGCTGCTGCACTGTGAGTTTGGTATTTGTTTCATGAAATACTAGGAGCTAAACTGGGACACAGTGCTGGAGGAGGTTCTGTCACGTGTGGTGGGTCAGGGTCTGCAAGAGAATGCACCAACTAGGCTCCTATCTCTCACAGCTTGCCCCATTGCCCCCTTGTCCATATCAACCTGATTCTTAATTTTCCTCTGAAAACTCTCCATATAAAAAAATGCCTTTACATATAAGGGTCTGCTAGCTGCACCTTGTAAGTTACAAGCCATTTGGAATTCAATGGTAGATCCACATGGCCCTACCACGGATGTTTTATCAAACACCTCCCCACCACTGCTCTAGACCCACTACTCAGCAGGCTCCAACTTACTGGCATCTCTGTTCTACACCATTTTCATGAAACTCAGTAAATCAAGGCACTGTCTGGTATACTCATGATGAGCAACAGGACATCCAATATTTCTCCAGTGCCACCTGGTCATAGGAATTTCAAAAATTTCATGGTATTTATCTAGCCATTTTTCAAGCATGAAGTTGGAGGCACTGTGGGTTTCAGTTCATTCAGCAAACATTAAATGGTGAGGAAGCTCATTTCAATGAAATCTCTGGAGAACTCTCACAGGCACGGCTTCCCAAAGAGTGGACAAAAGGTCATATTAGGCCAGGCCCATTGAAGTCTACAATGTGAGGTCCATGTGTGTTTTGACTCTCAACTATGGCTGCCATTTCTTTAAGAATAAAATCATGTGATATCCTTGCTGAGATTCCCAGGCCTCTGTGGAAATCCACCCGGGGCCTAGGTCTCAGTTTCGAAGAGTGACTTTCATGCGTGGCCTCTTAAAATCCCAACAAAATTCATGGCAATGCTTCTCTGAGTTCAGATCCAAAACCCAGTCTCTAAGGGGAATCACACCAGAATTCAAGCCCACGTGGACCCAGTCATTTTTTCCAATGCAACACAAATGACCAAAATTAAAACCAAAACACTCCCACATGGCCTTCATCTTATTCCATATAGTCAATCATCTTAACCTCTGGCTGGAGGTTTCCATGAGGGGAGCAGCCCAAGACACTGTCCAAAATCAGCTCGTTTGCCCCTCATTTGCCTAAAGTCAGGGTAGCCTGGAACCCGTTTCTGTGAACCAGGAGTGAACAAATAAGCCTGCCATTAATACTTCTTTGTTTCTCCAATTTGAGGCCTACTGATTTTAGGTATCGATTCTTTAGGTGATTTAGAGTCATGCAAAACACAAGCACCTCTGCAGGGCTTTGAAGAACTCATTTGACCCAAAGAATCCCTATTGTCATTTGATGGAGTGCAGGAACCTAACAGAGGAAGGCAAGAGACTTCATTTACAATGAATGATAGTTTTTGCCATTTTGGTTTTGGAAGCTCACATGGGATCATTCTTAAGATCCATCAGGTGCTGAGAATCTAAGTCACAGCCACAAACATGTCCAAGAGGCTGATAAAGAGCCACAGGTGAGGCGCATTCATTTCCATTTGTAAACTGTTTTCTTCAGGCTTCACAAATGTGTGGCCTGAGGCAAAGACATTCCTGACATTCAGTGCAACACAACAATAAGTAAGCAAAAGGCCCAAAGCAGGGTTTCTGCACTGAGACTTTCCTGGTCACACTGATATCTGAGTTTTCTGAGATGCTCGCCATTCTCTTCAGCTATCCAGTACATGGCCATGTCACAGAGCTTGGAGGTGGTACATATTTTGGACACAAATCCATGAGCCTATTCTGGAGAGTGGCCAGAATTCAGGAAGAAAACAACAACTTAGAAAGATAGCAGGTGTTGCACATTGATAAGACAAGCTGCAGTCCATTCATATATTGGGCAGGATGAATTATGGGAAGATTTATACTAGACAGGACACATCCATTAATGCATTCTCTTTTCTAATGTCTACAACAACGGACACAGTGGGATACACAGAAAGAGAAACACTCGCCATGTCAAATGACTTACTAGAAACTGTCCACTCCAAACCAAACAAACCGCCTTTCCAATCTATTCTCAGAACATGAGACAAAACAACAAACCCACACCCACTCCCACAAAGGCACCTCCTTCCCCCAAGTAGGTCTGTGACTATCCGGAGTGTCCTCTGACTGGTGGGCCATACTATGTTCCCCCGAAATGGCCTGTCTTCTCTCAGATCTTGTTTCCTTGACCAACTCTGTGAAGATGTCAGGAAAAAGTGGTTAGCCACTACCTGTTTTCTCAGGAAACGTCCTTCTTCAGAGCTCTCCTGGCATTTGGCCATCCTCACATCATTAGGTACCAAGAAAACTGACTCTGTCCTTGGTAAATCCAAAAAAGTGAGCCCACTGGGACTGGGTCTGGGACTGCCTCTGGGTGCCTGGCTTCTTGGATACCAAGTTCAGAGAGTTCCATCACCAAGGAAATGAGGTATGTCACATTCTTTGGAACTGAATGAGGTCACTGCCTTGGCAACCACTTTGTCCTAACAGTTGCTTCCAAGGGTAACATAAGATGGAGGTTGCCCCTACTTCCTGTGACACTATCATAAGGTAGAATGTATATCACCATTGGCACCCGGGAACAGCTCTCCACTCAGCCCTGGTTTGGTCCATCTTCTGTACAATAAGAAGAGAGAGAGGCAGATTCAGACACATCCCTTCATCCTGACCAGGTTGTTTGCCATGGAAGATGACTTTTGCTCTCTCAGGTGCTTCATACCTGCCTACAACTTCTCCAGGTACCATTTGTGCATGGACATTTGAGGTTCTCATCAGGTGGAAGGTCCCCAACTTTCCTGTATTGTAAGAACCACTCTGTCTCTGCTCTTCTGTAAAATGATTGAGGGAACAGTGTATACTTGGGGTTAAAAACAGGTTTGATTTGGATTACGAGTGATTCTGTGTGATGAATAATGGTATTGGGAACCTGCAATATTTACAAGAATATAGAGGTGAAATATAAGTAGGAAAACAGAAATCTAGGTATGATTTGAAGCCCAGAAGGGTTTTGCCCTTGATTGGGATACTTAGCTTTGAATGATGTTCTGCAAAGATGCCTCAGATAATTCCATATACAATGGCATAGGACCTTGTACATTGGATCATTGAATATAGAAGAGAACATCCAGTCAAAAAGGGATATTCAGTAGGATTAGGAAGATAGTCGGTAGGTTTAGGAAGAAGAGTGAGTATAGGATTTGGACCAAAAGTTCTTTAGCAATAGACTTTCGGTTGTTGAGTGAATGTAAATGTCAGCACATATGAAGAGTCAGTCACTATGTTGAACTGGGGAAAATATGTAGAAAAGCAGATATCAATAGAAACATTACGAAATCAGGCAAAGTATAAAGTGAGTGATAGAATTATACATTTTCAACAGGGTTGAGTTTGAATATATAAATTAGGAAAAAAACAAATATGTAGTCACCAATAGGATTGACAATTGACAGCATTAGGCAACCTGGACATGGATGTTTTTAGAAATCCATGTTCACTTTCCATTTAGGCTTTGGTACAATCATAAGTGTGACCTTTCCATTTTTTGTCCTGAATATTACTGTGATAATGAGGTGACATGAGTATTTCTTTCACCATTTCTGGGAGCAATATATTGAAGATGTAAAATGAGAATCGGGGGTACAAAGAGGTGTACCCTGTTTCTAGGAACATAGAGAAAAAGCATGAATAGACCATACTGTGAATAAATAATATAATTTTTTTGAACTTTAAATAATGAATTGAACTGATATCTGAAAAATTAAAGGAAATCGTATATTGATATACAATCATTCATTCCAACCAGGTATATATGTAATGGAAATATTAGTGTTTTGGTTTATCATGAAGAGTGTGTGAGTTTTGCTTCAAAATGATTATGGAAATTCAAAATAATGTGTTTGGAAAGAAGTCTCATGAAAGGACCAGTCAAGAAACCCTGACAATACATGTGTTCAGAAGCAAGAAGTGGTGAAAGTTGAAACAAATGCTTATTAATTTGTGAACTTGTGGATGAAATGTATATCCTGTGATGTGCAAAAACTGAAGAAACAATAATGTACCAGTGTCGAATACAAATGAATGACAAATTACATATCATGTCCCATAGGAGTCTACTTGCATTGATGTTAGACTGGGTCAGTTACTGTAGAATAATTAGGATTTGTATGCACCATTCACTGAAGTTAGTTTTCAGTACTAGGAAACAAATATGTATTTCAGGTGGATGAATATTTCTGATTATAATCTTGTGAAAAGTGGATTATAAATCCACATACATGAACATGAATGAATTTAGAGAGTGTATATTAGACACATATATTTCATATTTTGAAAAATTTGGAGAGTATATCTATATCTATATCTGTATATACACACACACACACAACACTCACAGACATTAAAAAGTACCAATATAAATGCCAATCGAAATTCATCAGTAAATATGTATCATCCACAAATGCAAAAATATTTATTTAACTGAACATGAGTTAATGTATAATGTTGTTCTACTAGGACGCTCTCCTATAGGTTGAATTTTCATTTCCAACAGCATTTAGGAGGAGTGAACTCTTCTCACAATTTGTATCTGCCAAGACAGCCACCTCACAAAAATGTACGTGTGATACCTGGTAGGATTCTATATATGCATATAAATATACATGTGTGAATAGGCTACAGAAAAGGGAAACAAGAATTCACATATTTGTTAAGTTTAAAAACACATGGAGAATATTTCAATTAAAATTTGACTAGATTTATAACTCCTACCTTATATAATGCAAATGTCAAGTCCAACTATACAACATGTCTCCTCTGAAGTGCTTGTATTTCCATTGTGTTGGGTTAATTTTCTCCATTATATTAAGATGAATAGTCTGAGACTACTAGGTATGGGTTAGTGTCAGGGATTCAGTATTTCGAATGGAAAATTGGAAAATGAATCCAATGTGTATGTAAATATATGCTGCACAAATATCCTCCCGCTCTCATCCAGAACAATGCCTTGACATTACCTTTACCCCAAGTAAGAAACAATTAGAGGAGAAGAGTTACAAAATCAGTGAATACATATCGGGAATGGAAAATGCTCAGGAGTTCACAACCTTGGAGGTGGTAGAGGAGTTTCCAAAACTAAGGGACAGGGTAAACACTCCACAAACATGGAGCTCTGCTGGCCTAAAAACTTTTTGAGAAACGGCCTCTGAGCTTCCACACTTGAAATATATGTTGTTTTCAGGAGATTTGGATTCCTCTGTAGTGAGACCATCAAAGCTGGGTCTGCATCTATGTGACCTGGAGGACATGGTTTCTTATTTTCCAATGAACAAGATGAAGCAGTGCTGAATCCTCTCTTTGTAGGTAAACTGAGGCCACTGGGGACTAAGTGTCTCCCCGTGTGGACTGTGAAGCCATTTGGTCCTCTTCCACTTTTTGTGGTGTTTTTGCTGCTGCACTGTGAGTTTGGTATTTGTTTCACGAAATACTAGGAGCTAAACTGGGACACAGTGCTGGAGGGAGTTCTGTCACGTGTGGTGGGTCAGGGTCTGCAAGAGAATGCACCAACTAGGCTCGAATCTCTCACAGCTTGCCCCATTGCCCCCTTGTCCATATCAACCTGATTCTTAATTTTCCTCTGAAAACTCTCCATATAACAAGATGCCTTTACATATAAGGGTCTGTTGGCTGCACCATGTCAGTTACAAGCCATTTGGAATCCAATGGTAGATCCACATGGCCCTACCACGGATGTTTTATCAAACACCTCCCCACCACTGCTCTAGACTCACTACTCAGCAGGCTCCAAATTTCTGGCATCTCTGTTCTACACCATTGTCATGAAACTCAGTAAATCAAGGCACTGTCTGGTATACTCATGATCAGCAACAGGACATCCAATGTTTCTCCTGTGCCACCTGGTCATTGGAATTTCAAAAATTTCATGGTATTTATCTAGCCATTTTTCAAGCATGAAGTTGGAGGCACTGTGGGTTTCAGTTCATTCAGCAAACATTAAATGGTGAGGAAGCTCATTTCAATGAAATCTCTGGAGAACTCTCACAGGCACGGCTTCCCAAAGAGTGGACAAAAGGTCACATTAGGCCAGGCCCATTGAGGTCTACAATGTGAGGTCCATGTGTGTTTTGACTCTCAACTATGGCTGCCATTTCTTTAAGAATAAAATCATGTGATATCCTTGCTGAGATTCCAGGCCTCTGTGGAAATCCACCCGGGCCTAGGTCTCAGTTTCCAAGAGCGACTTTCATGCGTGGCCTCTTAAAATCCCAACAAAATTCATGGCAATGCTTCTCTGAGTTCAGATCCAAAACCCAGTCTCTAAGGAGAATCACACCAGAGTTCAAGCTCACGTGGACCCAGTCATTTTTTCCAATGCAACACAAATGACCAAAATTAAAACCAAAACACTCCCACATGGCCTTCATCTTATTCCATATAGTCAATCATCTTAACCTCTGGCTGGAGGTTTCCATGAGGGGCGCAGCCCAAGACAGTGTCCAAAATCAGCTCGTTTGCCCCTCATTTGCCTAAAGTCAGGGTAGCCTGGACACCGTTTCTCTGAAACAGGAGCGAACAAATAAGCCTGCAGTTAATACTTCTTTGTTTCTCCAATTTGAGGCCTACTGATTTTAGGTATCGATTCTTTAGGTGATTTAGAGTCATGCGAAAACACAAGCACCTCTGCAGGGCTTTGAAGAACTCATTTGACCCAAAGAATCCCTATTGTCATTTGATGGAGTGCAGGAACCTAACAGAGGAAGGCAAGAGACTTCATCCACAATGAATGATATTATTTGCCATTTTGGTTTTGGAAGCTCACGTGGGATCATTCTTAAGATCCATCAGGTGCTGAGAATCTAAGTCACAGCCACACACAGGTCCAAGAGGCTGATAAAGAGCCACAGGTGAGGCCCATTCATTTCCATTTGAAAACTGTTTACTTCAGGCATCACAAAGGGGTGGACTGAGGCAAAGACCTTCCTGACATTCAGTGCAACACAACAATAAGTAAGCAAAAGGCCCAAAGCAGGGTTTCTGCACTGAGACTTTCCTGGTCACACTGATATCTGAGTTTTTTGAGATGCTCGCCATTCTCTTCAGCTATCCAGTACATGGCCATGTCACAGAGCTTGGAGGTGGTACATATTTTGGACACAAATCCATGAGCCTATTCTGGAGAGTGGCCAGAATTCAGGAAGAAAACAACAACTTAGAAAGATAGCAGGTGTTGCACATTGATAAGACAAGCTGCAGTCCATTCATATATTGGGCAGGATGAATTATGGGAAGATTTATACTAGACAGGACACATCCATTAATGCATTCTCTTTTCTAATGTCTACAACAACGGACACAGTGGGATACACAGAAAGAGAAACACTCGCCATGTCAAATGACTTACTAGAAACTGTCCACTCCAAACCAAACAAACCGCCTTTTCTATCTATTCTCAGAACATGAGACAAAACAACAAACCTGCACCCACTCCCACAAAGGCACCTCCTTCCCCCAAGTACGTCTGTGACTATCCGGAGTGTCCTCTGACTGGTGGGCCATACTATGTTCCCCCGAAATGGCCTGTCTTCTCTCAGATCTTGATTCCTTGACCAACTCTGTGAAGATGTCAGGAAAAAGTGGTTAGCCACTACCTGTTTTCTCAGGAAAGGTCCATCTTCAGAGCTCTCCTGGCATTTGGCCATCCTCACATCATTAGGTACCAAGAAAACTGACTCTGTCCTTGGTAAATCCAAACAAGTGAGCCCACTGGGAATGGGACTGGGACTGCCTCTGGGTGTCTGGCTTCTTGGATACCAAGTTCAGAGAGTTCCATCACCAAGGAAATGAGGTATTTCACATTCTTTGGAACTGAATGAGGTCACTGCCTTGGCAACCACTTTGTCCTAACAGTTGCTTCCAAGGGTAACATAAGATGGAGGATGCCAGAACTTCCTGTGACACTTTCATAAGGTAGAATGTATATCACCATTGGCACCCGGGAACAGCTCTCCACTCAGCCCTGGTTTGGTCCATCTTCTGTACAATAAGAAGAGAGAGAGGCAGATTCAGACACATCCCTTCATCCTGACCAGGTTGTTTGCCATGGAAGATGACTTTTGCTCTCTCAGGTGCTTCATACCTGCCTACAACTTCTCCAGGTACCATTTGTGCATGGACATTTGAGGTTCTCATCAGGTTGAAGGTCCCCAACTTTCCTGTATTGTAAGAACCACTCTGTCTCTGCTCTTCTGTAAAATGATTGAGGGAACAGTGTATACTTGGGGTTAAAAACAGGTTTGATTTGGATTACGAGTGATTCTGTGTGATGAATAATGGTATTGGGAACCTGCAATATTTACAAGAATATAGAGGTGAAATATAAGTAGGAAAACAGAAATCTAGGTATGATTTGAAGCCCAGAAGGGTTTTGCCCTTGATTGGGATACTTAGCTTTGAATGATGTTCTGCAAAGATGCCTCAGATAATTCCATATACAATGGCATAGGACCTTGTACATTGGATGATTGAATTTAGAAGAGAACATCCAGTCAAAAAGGGATATTCAGTAGGATTAGGAAGATAGTCGGTAGGTTTAGGAAGAAGAGTGAGTATAGGATTTGGACCAAAAGTTCTTTAGCAATAGACTTTCGGTTGTTGAGTGAATGTAAATGTCAGCACATATGAAGAGTCAGTCACTATGTTGAACTGGGGAAAATATGTAGAAAAGCAGATATCAATAGAAACATTACGAAATCAGGCAAAGTATAAAGTGAGTGATAGAATTAGACATTTTCAACAGGGTTGAGTTTGAATATATAAATTAGGAAAAAAACAAATATGTAGTCACCAATAGGATTGACAATTGACAGCATTAGGCAACCTGGACATGGATGTTTTTAGAAATCCATGTTCACTTTTTATTTAGGCTTTGGTACAATCATAAGTGTGACCTTTCCATTTTTTTTCCAGAATATTACTGTGATAATGAGGTGACATGAGTATTTCTTTCACCATTTCTGGGAGCAATATATTGAAGATGTAAAATGAGAATCGGGGGTACAAAGAGGTGTACCCTGTTTCTAGGAACATAGAGAAAAAGCATGAATAGACCATACTGTGAATAAATAATATAACTTTTTTGAACTTTAAATAATGAATTGAACTGATATCTGAAAAATTAAAGGAAATCGTATATTGAAATACAATCATTCATTCCAACCAGGTATATATGTAATGGAAATATTTGTGTTTTGGTTTATCATGAAGAGTGTGTGAGTTTTGCTTCAAAATGATTATGGAAATTCAAAATAATGTGTTTGGAAAGAAGTCTCATGAAAAGACCAGTCAAGAAACCCTGACAATACATGTGTTCTGAAGCAAGAAGTGGTGAAAGTTGAAACAAATGCATATTAATTTGTGAACTTGTGGATGAAATGTATATCCTGTGATGTGCAAAAACTGAAGAAACAATAATGTACCAGTGTCGAATACAAATGAATGACAAATTACATATCATGTCCCATAGGAGTCTACTTGCATTGATGTTAGACTGGGTCAGTTACTGTAGAATAATTAGGATTTGTATGCACCATTCACTGAAGTTAGTTTTCAGTACTAGGAAACAAATATGTATTTCAGGTGGATGAATATTTCTGATTATAATCTTGTGAAAAGTGGATTATAAATCCACATACATGAACATGAATGAATTTAGAGAGTGTATATTAGACACATATATTTCATATTTTGAAAAATTTGGAGAGTATATCTATATCTATATCTATACCTATACACACACACACACACACACACACACACACACACACAACTCACAGACATTAAAAATTACCAATATAAATGCCAATCGAAATTCATCAGTAAATATGTATCATCCACAAATGCAAAAATATTTATTTTACTGAACATGAGTTAATGTATAATGTTGTTCTACAAGGACGCTCTCCTATAAGTTGAATTTTCATTTCCAACAGCATTTAGGAGGAGTGAACTCTTCTCACAATTTGTATCTGCCAAGACAGCCACCTCACAAAAATGTACGTGTGATACCTGGTAGGATTCTATATATGCATATAAATATACATGTGTGAATAGGCTACAGAAAAGGGAAACAAGAATTCACATATTTGTTAAGTTTAAAACACATGGAGAATATTTCAAATAAATTTGACTAGATTTATAACTCCTACCTTATATAATGCAAATGTCAAGTCCAACTATACAAC